>NW_027460413.1:0-84064 GCF_050947875.1 Dermacentor variabilis | reverse complement strand
TGCTTAAAACGCGTTTTGGCACAAATCCATGTGCGGGTGCTAAAAAGAGCAGCATCGGCATGCTTTTCACGTCGTTTGGTAGAAATCCACACGCGCGTTCTGCCAAAAGCACCATTTGCATGCATATCGTGTGGTTTTGCAGAAAACTGCGTCCGCGTCTACCAAAAGATGCATGCGCATGCTTAAAACGCGCTTTGGCACAAATCCATGCGCGGATGTTAAAAAGAGCAGCGTCGGCATGCTTTTCACGTCGTTTGGTAGAAATCCACGCGCGCGTTCTGCCAAAAGCACCATTTGCATGCATATCGTGTGGTTTTGCAGAAAACTGCATCCGCGTCTACCAAAAGATGCATGCGCATGCTTAAAACGCGTTTTGGCACAAATCCATGTGCGGGTGCTAAAAAGAGCAGCATCGGCATGCTTTTCACGTCGTTTGGTAGAAATCCACACGCGCGTTCTGCCAAAAGCACCATTTGCATGCATATCGTGTGGTTTTGCAGAAAACTGCGTCTGCGTCTACCAAAAGATGCATGTGCATGCTAAAAACGCGTTTTGGCACAAATCCATGTGCGGGCGCTAAAAAGAGCAGCATCGGCATGCTTTTCACGTCGTTTGGTAGAAATCCACGCGCGCGTTCTGCCAAAAGCACCATTTGCATGCCTATCGTGTGGTTTTGCAGAAAACTGTGTCCGCGTCTACCAAAAGATGCATGTGCATGCTAAAAACGCGTTTTGGCACAAATCCATGTGCGGATGTTAAAAAGAGCAGCATCGGCATGCTTTTCACGTCGTTTGGTAGAAATCCACACGCGCGTTCTGCCAAAAGCACCATTTTCATGCATATCGTGTGGTTTTGCAGAAAACTGCGTCCGCGTCTACCAAAAGATGCATGTGCATGCTAAAAACGCGTTTTGGCACAAATCCATGTGCGGGTGCTAAAAAGAGCAGCATCGGCATGCTTTTCACGTCGTTTGTAGAAATCCACGCGCGCGTTCTGCAAAAGCACCCTTTGCATGCCTATCGTGTGGTTTTGCAGAAAACTGCGTCCGCGTCTACCAAAAGATGCATGCGCATGCTTAAAACGCGTTTTGGCACAAATCCATGTGCGGATGTTAAAAAGAGCAGCATCGGCATGCTTTTCACGTCGTTTGGTAGAAATCCACGCGCGCGTTCTGCCAAAAGCACCATTTGCATGCATATCGTGTGGTTTTGCAGAAAACTGCGTCCGCGTCTACCAAAAGATGCATGCGCATGCTTAAAACGCGTTTTGGCACAAATCCATGTGCGGGTGCTAAAAAGAGCAGCATCGGCATGCTTTTCACGTCGTTTGGTAGAAATCCACACGCGCGTTCTGCCAAAAGCACCATTTGCATGCCTATCGTGTGGTTTTGCAGAAAACTGCGTCCGCGTCTACCAAAAGATGCATGCGCATGCTTAAAACGCGTTATGGCACAAATCCATGTGCGGGTGCTAAAAGAGCAGCATCGGCATGCTTTTCACGTCGTTTGGTAGAAATCCACACGCGCGTTCTGCCAAAAGCACCATTTGCATGCATATCGTGTGGTTTTGCAGAAAACTGCGTCCGCGTCTACCAAAAGATGCATGCGCATGCTTAAAACGCGCTTTGGCACAAATCCATGTGCGGATGTTAAAAAGAGCAGCGTCGGCATGCTTTTCACGTCGTTTGGTAGAAATCCACGCGCGCGTTCTGCCAAAAGCACCATTTGCATGCCTATCGTGTGGTTTTGCAGAAAACTGCGTCCGCGTCTACCAAAAGATGCATGCGCATGCTTAAAACGCGTTTTGGCACAAATCCATGTGCGGATGTTAAAAAGAGCAGCATCGGCATGCTTTTCACGTCGTTTGGTAGAAATCCACGCGCGCGTTCTGCCAAAAGCACCATTTGCATGCATATCGTGTGGTTTTGCAGAAAACTGCGTCCGCGTCTACCAAAAGATGCATGCGCATGCTTAAAACGCGTTTTGGCACAAATCCATGTGCGGGTGCTAAAAAGAGCAGCATCGGCATGCTTTTCACGTCGTTTGGTAGAAATCCACACGCGCGTTCTGCCAAAAGCACCATTTGCATGCCTATCGTGTGGTTTCAGAAAACTGCGTCCGCGTCTACCAAAAGATGCATGCGCATGCTTAAAACGCGCTTTGGCACAAATCCATGTGCGGATGTTAAAAGAGCAGCATCGGCATGCTTTTCACGTCGTTTGGTAGAAATCCACGCGCGCGTTCTGCCAAAAGCACCATTTGCATGCATATCGTGTGGTTTTGCAGAAAACTGCGTCCGCGTCTACCAAAAGATGCATGCGCATGCTTAAAACGCGTTTTGGCACAAATCCATGTGCGGGTGCTAAAAAGAGCAGCATCGGCATGCTTTTCACGTCGTTTGGTAGAAATCCACACGCGCGTTCTGCCAAAAGCACCATTCGCATGCCTATCGTGTGGTTTTGCAGAAAACTGCGTCCGCGTCTACCAAAAGATGCATGCGCATGCTTAAAACGCGTTTTGGCACAAATCCATGTGCGGATGTTAAAAAGAGCAGCATCGGCATGCTTTTCACGTCGTTTGGTAGAAATCCACGCGCGCGTTCTGCCAAAAGCACCATTTGCATGCATATCGTGTGGTTTTGCAGAAAACTGCGTCCGCGTCTACCAAAAGATGCATGCGCATGCTTAAAACGCGCTTTGGCACAAATCCATGTGCGGATGTTAAAAAGAGCAGCATCGGCATGCTTTTCACGTCGTTTGGTAGAAATCCACACGCGCGTTCTGCCAAAAGCACCATTTGCATGCATATCGTGTGGTTTTGCAGAAAACTGCGTCCGCGTCTACCAAAAGATGCATGTGCATGCTAAAAACGCGTTTTGGCACAAATCCATGTGCGGGTGCTAAAAAGAGCAGCATCGGCATGCTTTTCACGTCGTTTGGTAGAAATCCACGCGCGCGTTCTGCCAAAAGCACCATTTGCATGCATATCGTGTGGTTTTGCAGAAAACTGCGTCCGCGTCTACCAAAAGATGCATGCGCATGCTTAAAACGCGTTTTGGCACAAATCCATGTGCGGGTGCTAAAAAGAGCAGCATCGGCATGCTTTTCACGTCGTTTGGTAGAAATCCACACGCGCGTTCTGCCAAAAGCACCATTTGCATACATATCGTGTGGTTTTGCAGAAAACTGCGTCCGCGTCTACCAAAAGATGCATGCGCATGCTTAAAACGCGCTTTGGCACAAATCCATGTGCGGATGTTAAAAAGAGCAGCGTCGGCATGCTTTTCACGTCGTTTGGTAGAAATCCACGCGCGCGTTCTGCCAAAAGCACCATTTGCATGCATATCGTTTGGTTTTGCAGAAAACTGCGTCCGCGTCTACCAAAAGATGCATGCGCATGCTTAAAACGCGTTTTGGCACAAATCCATGTGCGGGTGCTAAAAGAGCAGCATCGGCATGCTTTTCACGTCGTTTGGTAGAAATCCACGCGCGCGTTCTGTCAAAAGCACCATTTGCATGCCTATCGTGTGGTTTTGCAGAAAACTGCGTCCGCGTCTACCAAAAGATGCATGCGCATGCTTAAAACGCGTTTTGGCACAAATCCATGTGCGGATGTTAAAAAGAGCAGCATCGGCATGCTTTTCACGTCGTTTGGTAGAAATCCACGCGCGCGTTCTGCCAAAAGCACCATTTGCATGCATATCGTGTGGTTTTGCAGAAAACTGCGTCCGCGTCTACCAAAAGATGCATGCGCATGCTTAAAACGCGCTTTGGCACAAATCCATGTGCGGATGTTAAAAAGAGCAGCATCGGCATGCTTTTCACGTCGTTTGGTAGAAATCCACGCGCGCGTTCTGCCAAAAGCACCATTTGCATGCATATCGTGTGGTTTTGCAGAAAACTGCGTCCGCGTCTACCAAAAGATGCATGCGCATGCTTAAAACGCGTTTTGGCACAAATCCATGTGCGGGTGCTAAAAAGAGCAGCATCGGCATGCTTTTCACGTCGTTTGGTAGAAATCCACACGCGCGTTCTGCCAAAAGCACCATTTGCATGCCTATCGTGTGGTTTCAGAAAACTGCGTCCGCGTCTACCAAAAGATGCATGCGCATGCTTAAAACGCGCTTTGGCACAAATCCATGTGCGGATGTTAAAAAGAGCAGCATCGGCATGCTTTTCACGTCGTTTGGTAGAAATCCACGCGCGCGTTCTGCCAAAAGCACCATTTGCATGCATATCGTGTGGTTTTGCAGAAAACTGCGTCCGCGTCTACCAAAAGATGCATGCGCATGCTTAAAACGCGTTTTGGCACAAATCCATGTGCGGGTGCTAAAAAGAGCAGCATCGGCATGCTTTTCACGTCGTTTGGTAGAAATCCACACGCGCGTTCTGCCAAAAGCACCATTCGCATGCCTATCGTGTGGTTTTGCAGAAAACTGCGTCCGCGTCTACCAAAAGATGCATGCGCATGCTTAAAACGCGCTTTGGCACAAATCCATGTGCGGATGTTAAAAAGAGCAGCATCGGCATGCTTTTCACGTCGTTTGGTAGAAATCCACGCGCGCGTTCTGCCAAAAGCACCATTTGCATGCATATCGTGTGGTTTTGCAGAAAACTGCGTCCGCGTCTACCAAAAGATGCATGCGCATGCTTAAAACGCGTTTTGGCACAAATCCATGTGCGGGTGCTAAAAAGAGCAGCATCGGCATGCTTTTCACGTCGTTTGGTAGAAATCCACACGCGCGTTCTGCCAAAAGCACCATTTGCATGCCTATCGTGTGGTTTTGCAGAAAACTGCGTCCGCGTCTACCAAAAGATGCATGCGCATGCTTAAAACGCGCTTTGGCACAAATCCATGTGCGGATGTTAAAAAGAGCAGCATCGGCATGCTTTTCACGTCGTTTGGTAGAAATCCACACGCGCGTTCTGCCAAAAGCACCATTTGCATGCATATCGTGTGGTTTTGCAGAAAACTGCGTCCGCGTCTACCAAAAGATGCATGTGCATGCTAAAAACGCGTTTTGGCACAAATCCATGTGCGGGTGCTAAAAAGAGCAGCATCGGCATGCTTTTCACGTCGTTTGGTAGAAATCCACGCGCGCGTTCTGCCAAAAGCACCATTTGCATGCATATCGTGTGGTTTTGCAGAAAACTGCGTCCGCGTCTACCAAAAGATGCATGCGCATGCTTAAAACGCGTTTTGGCACAAATCCATGTGCGGGTGCTAAAAAGAGCAGCATCGGCATGCTTTTCACGTCGTTTGGTAGAAATCCACACGCGCGTTCTGCCAAAAGCACCATTTGCATACATATCGTGTGGTTTTGCAGAAAACTGCGTCCGCGTCTACCAAAAGATGCATGCGCATGCTTAAAACGCGCTTTGGCACAAATCCATGTGCGGATGTTAAAAAGAGCAGCGTCGGCATGCTTTTCACGTCGTTTGGTAGAAATCCACGCGCGCGTTCTGCCAAAAGCACCATTTGCATGCATATCGTTTGGTTTTGCAGAAAACTGCGTCCGCGTCTACCAAAAGATGCATGCGCATGCTTAAAACGCGTTTTGGCACAAATCCATGTGCGGGTGCTAAAAAGAGCAGCATCGGCATGCTTTTCACGTCGTTTGGTAGAAATCCACGCGCGCGTTCTGTCAAAAGCACCATTTGCATGCCTATCGTGTGGTTTTGCAGAAAACTGCGTCCGCGTCTACCAAAAGATGCATGCGCATGCTTAAAACGCGTTTTGGCACAAATCCATGTGCGGATGTTAAAAAGAGCAGCATCGGCATGCTTTTCACGTCGTTTGGTAGAAATCCACGCGCGCGTTCTGCCAAAAGCACCATTTGCATGCATATCGTGTGGTTTTGCAGAAAACTGCGTCCGCGTCTACCAAAAGATGCATGCGCATGCTTAAAACGCGCTTTGGCACAAATCCATGTGCGGATGTTAAAAAGAGCAGCATCGGCATGCTTTTCACGTCGTTTGGTAGAAATCCACGCGCGCGTTCTGCCAAAAGCACCATTTGCATGCATATCGTGTGGTTTTGCAGAAAACTGCGTCCGCGTCTACCAAAAGATGCATGCGCATGCTTAAAACGCGTTTTGGCACAAATCCATGTGCGGGTGCTAAAAAGAGCAGCATCGGCATGCTTTTCACGTCGTTTGGTAGAAATCCACACGCGCGTTCTGCCAAAAGCACCATTTGCATGCCTATCGTGTGGTTTTGCAGAAAACTGCGTCCGCGTCTACCAAAAGATGCATGCGCATGCTTAAAACGCGCTTTGGCACAAATCCATGTGCGGATGTTAAAAAGAGCAGCATCGGCATGCTTTTCACGTCGTTTGTAGAAATCCACACGCGCGTTCTGCCAAAAGCACCATTTGCATGCATATCGTGTGGTTTTGCAGAAAACTGCGTCCGCGTCTACCAAAAGATGCATGTGCATGCTAAAAACGCGTTTTGGCACAAATCCATGTGCGGATGTTAAAAAGAGCAGCATCGGCATGCTTTTCACGTCGTTTGGTAGAAATCCACACGCGCGTTCTGCCAAAAGCACCATTTGTATGCATATCGTGTGGTTTTGCAGAAAACTGCGTCCGCGTCTACCAAAAGATGCATGTGCATGCTAAAAACGCGTTTTGGCACAAATCCATGTGCGGATGTTAAAAAGAGCAGCATCGGCATGCTTTTCACGTCGTTTGTAGAAATCCACGCGCGCGTTCTGCCAAAAGCACCATTTGCATGCATATCGTGTGGTTTGCAGAAAACTGCGTCCGCGTCTACCAAAAGATGCATGCGCATGCTTAAAACGCGTTTTGGCACAAATCCATGTGCGGGTGCTAAAAAGAGCAGCATCGGCATGCTTTTCACGTCGTTTGGTAGAAATCCACACGCGCGTTCTGCCAAAAGCACCATTTGCATGCCTATCGTGTGGTTTTGCAGAAAACTGCGTCCGCGTCTACCAAAAGATGCATGCGCATGCTTAAAACGCGCTTTGGCACAAATCCATGTGCGGGTGCTAAAAAGAGCAGCATCGGCATGCTTTTCACGTCGTTTGGTAGAAATCCACACGCGCGTTCTGCCAAAAGCACCATTTGCATGCATATCGTGAGGTTTTGCAGAAAACTGCGTCCGCGTCTACCAAAAGATGCATGTGCATGCTAAAAACGCGTTTTGGCACAAATCCATGTGCGGGTGCTAAAAAGAGCAGCATCGGCATGCTTTTCACGTCGTTGGTAGAAATCCACACGCGCGTTCTGCCAAAAGCACCATTTGCATGCCTATCGTGTGGTTTTGCAGAAAACTGCGTCCGCGTCTACCAAAAGATGCATGCACATGCTTAAAACGCGCTTTGGCACAAATCCATGTGCGGATGTTAAGAAGAGCAGCATCGGCATGCTTTTCACGTCGTTTGGTAGAAATCCACGCGCGCGTTCTGCCAAAAGCACCATTTGCATGCATATCGTGTGGATTTGCAGAAAACTGCGTCCGCGTCTACCAAAAGATGCATGCGCATGCTTAAAACGCGTTTTGGCACAAATCCATGTGCGGATGTTAAAAAGAGCAGCGTCGGCATGCTTTTCACGTCGTTTGGTAGAAATCCACGCGCGCGTTCTGCCAAAAGCACCATTTGCATGCCTATCGTGTGGTTTTACAGAAAACTGCGTCCGCGTCTACCAAAAGATGCATGCGCATGCTTAAAACGCGTTTTGGCACAAATCCATGTGCGGATGTTAAAAAGAGCAGCATCGGCATGCTTTTCACGTCGTTTGGTAGAAATCCACGCGCGCGTTCTGCCAAAAGCACCATTTGCATGCATATCGTGTGGTTTTGCAGAAAACTGCGTCCGCGTCTACCAAAAGATGCATGCGCATGCTTAAAACGCGTTTTGGCACAAATCCATGTGCGGGTGCTAAAAAGAGCAGCATCGGCATGCTTTTCACGTCGTTTGGTAGAAATCCACACGCGCGTTCTGCCAAAAGCACCATTTGCATGCCTATCGTGTGGTTTTGCAGAAAACTGCGTCCGCGTCTACCAAAAGATGCATGCGCATGCTTAAAACGCGTTATGGCACAAATCCATGTGCGGGTGCTAAAAGAGCAGCATCGGCATGCTTTTCACGTCGTTTGGTAGAAATCCACACGCGCGTTCTGCCAAAAGCACCATTTGCATGCATATCGTGTGGTTTTGCAGAAAACTGCGTCCGCGTCTACCAAAAGATGCATGCGCATGCTTAAAACGCGCTTTGGCACAAATCCATGTGCGGATGTTAAAAGAGCAGCGTCGGCATGCTTTTCACGTCGTTTGGTAGAAATCCACGCGCGCGTTCTGCCAAAAGCACCATTTGCATGCCTATCGTGTGGTTTTACAGAAAACTGCGTCCGCGTCTACCAAAAGATGCATGCGCATGCTTAAAACGCGTTTTGGCACAAATCCATGTGCGGATGTTAAAAAGAGCAGCATCGGCATGCTTTTCACGTCGTTTGGTAGAAATCCACGCGCGCGTTCTGCCAAAAGCACCATTTGCATGCATATCGTGTGGTTTTGCAGAAAACTGCGTCCGCGTCTACCAAAAGATGCATGCGCATGCTTAAAACGCGTTTTGGCACAAATCCATGTGCGGGTGCTAAAAAGAGCAGCATCGGCATGCTTTTCACGTCGTTTGGTAGAAATCCACACGCGCGTTCTGCCAAAAGCACCATTTGCATGCCTATCGTGTGGTTTCAGAAAACTGCGTCCGCGTCTACCAAAAGATGCATGCGCATGCTTAAAACGCGCTTTGGCACAAATCCATGTGCGGATGTTAAAAAGAGCAGCATCGGCATGCTTTTCACGTCGTTTGGTAGAAATCCACGCGCGCGTTCTGCCAAAAGCACCATTTGCATGCATATCGTGTGGTTTTGCAGAAAACTGCGTCCGCGTCTACCAAAAGATGCATGCGCATGCTTAAAACGCGTTTTGGCACAAATCCATGTGCGGGTGCTAAAAAGAGCAGCATCGGCATGCTTTTCACGTCGTTTGGTAGAAATCCACACGCGCGTTCTGCCAAAAGCACCATTCGCATGCCTATCGTGTGGTTTTGCAGAAAACTGCGTCCGCGTCTACCAAAAGATGCATGCGCATGCTTAAAACGCGCTTTGGCACAAATCCATGTGCGGATGTTAAAAAGAGCAGCATCGGCATGCTTTTCACGTCGTTTGGTAGAAATCCACGCGCGCGTTCTGCCAAAAGCACCATTTGCATGCATATCGTGTGGTTTTGCAGAAAACTGCGTCCGCGTCTACCAAAAGATGCATGCGCATGCTTAAAACGCGTTTTGGCACAAATCCATGTGCGGGTGCTAAAAAGAGCAGCATCGGCATGCTTTTCACGTCGTTTGGTAGAAATCCACACGCGCGTTCTGCCAAAAGCACCATTTGCATGCCTATCGTGTGGTTTTGCAGAAAACTGCGTCCGCGTCTACCAAAAGATGCATGCGCATGCTTAAAACGCGCTTTGGCACAAATCCATGTGCGGATGTTAAAAAGAGCAGCATCGGCATGCTTTTCACGTCGTTTGGTAGAAATCCACACGCGCGTTCTGCCAAAAGCACCATTTGCATGCATATCGTGTGGTTTTGCAGAAAACTGCGTCCGCGTCTACCAAAAGATGCATGTGCATGCTAAAAACGCGTTTTGGCACAAATCCATGTGCGGGTGCTAAAAAGAGCAGCATCGGCATGCTTTTCACGTCGTTTGGTAGAAATCCACGCGCGCGTTCTGCCAAAAGCACCATTTGCATGCATATCGTGTGGTTTTGCAGAAAACTGCGTCCGCGTCTACCAAAAGATGCATGCGCATGCTTAAAACGCGTTTTGGCACAAATCCATGTGCGGGTGCTAAAAAGAGCAGCATCGGCATGCTTTTCACGTCGTTTGGTAGAAATCCACACGCGCGTTCTGCCAAAAGCACCATTTGCATACATATCGTGTGGTTTTGCAGAAAACTGCGTCCGCGTCTACCAAAAGATGCATGCGCATGCTTAAAACGCGCTTTGGCACAAATCCATGTGCGGATGTTAAAAAGAGCAGCGTCGGCATGCTTTTCACGTCGTTTGGTAGAAATCCACGCGCGCGTTCTGCCAAAAGCACCATTTGCATGCATATCGTTTGGTTTTGCAGAAAACTGCGTCCGCGTCTACCAAAAGATGCATGCGCATGCTTAAAACGCGTTTTGGCACAAATCCATGTGCGGGTGCTAAAAAGAGCAGCATCGGCATGCTTTTCACGTCGTTTGGTAGAAATCCACGCGCGCGTTCTGTCAAAAGCACCATTTGCATGCCTATCGTGTGGTTTTGCAGAAAACTGCGTCCGCGTCTACCAAAAGATGCATGCGCATGCTTAAAACGCGTTTTGGCACAAATCCATGTGCGGGTGCTAAAAAGAGCAGCATCGGCATGCTTTTCACGTCGTTTGGTAGAAATCCACACGCGCGTTCTGCCAAAAGCACCATTTGCATGCCTATCGTGTGGTTTTGCAGAAAACTGCGTCCGCGTCTACCAAAAGATGCATGCGCATGCTTAAAACGCGCTTTGGCACAAATCCATGTGCGGATGTTAAAAAGAGCAGCATCGGCATGCTTTTCACGTCGTTTGGTAGAAATCCACACGCGCGTTCTGCCAAAAGCACCATTTGCATGAATATCGTGTGGTTTTGCAGAAAACTGCGTCCGCGTCTACCAAAAGATGCATGTGCATGCTAAAAACGCGTTTTGGCACAAATCCATGTGCGGATGTTAAAAAGAGCAGCATCGGCATGCTTTTCACGTCGTTTGGTAGAAATCCACACGCGCGTTCTGCCAAAAGCACCATTTGTATGCATATCGTGTGGTTTTGCAGAAAACTGCGTCCGCGTCTACCAAAAGATGCATGTGCATGCTAAAAACGCGTTTTGGCACAAATCCATGTGCGGATGTTAAAAAGAGCAGCATCGGCATGCTTTTCACGTCGTTTGGTAGAAATCCACGCGCGCGTTCTGCCAAAAGCACCATTTGCATGCATATCGTGTGGTTTTGCAGAAAACTGCGTCCGCGTCTACCAAAAGATGCATGCGCATGCTTAAAACGCGTTTTGGCACAAATCCATGTGCGGGTGCTAAAAAGAGCAGCATCGGCATGCTTTTCACGTCGTTTGGTAGAAATCCACACGCGCGTTCTGCCAAAAGCACCATTTGCATGCCTATCGTGTGGTTTTGCAGAAAACTGCGTCCGCGTCTACCAAAAGATGCATGCGCATGCTTAAAACGCGCTTTGGCACAAATCCATGTGCGGGTGCTAAAAAGAGCAGCATCGGCATGCTTTTCACGTCGTTTGGTAGAAATCCACACGCGCGTTCTGCCAAAAGCACCATTTGCATGCATATCGTGAGGTTTTGCAGAAAACTGCGTCCGCGTCTACCAAAAGATGCATGTGCATGCTAAAAACGCGTTTTGGCACAAATCCATGTGCGGGTGCTAAAAAGAGCAGCATCGGCATGCTTTTCACGTCGTTTGGTAGAAATCCACACGCGCGTTCTGCCAAAAGCACCATTTGCATGCCTATCGTGTGGTTTTGCAGAAAACTGCGTCCGCGTCTACCAAAAGATGCATGCACATGCTTAAAACGCGCTTTGGCACAAATCCATGTGCGGATGTTAAGAAGAGCAGCATCGGCATGCTTTTCACGTCGTTTGGTAGAAATCCACGCGCGCGTTCTGCCAAAAGCACCATTTGAATGCATATCGTGTGGATTTGCAGAAAACTGCGTCCGCGTCTACCAAAAGATGCATGCGCATGCTTAAAACGCGTTTTGGCACAAATCCATGTGCGGGTGCTAAAAAGAGCAGCATCGGCATGCTTTTCACGTCGTTTGGTAGAAATCCACACGCGCGTTCTGCCAAAAGCACCATTTGCATGCCTATCGTGTGGTTTTGCAGAAAACTGCGTCCGCGTCTACCAAAAGATGCATGCGCATGCTTAAAACGCGCTTTGGCACAAATCCATGTGCGGATGTTAAAAAGAGCAGCATCGGCATGCTTTTCACGTCGTTTGGTAGAAATCCACACGCGCGTTCTGCCAAAAGCACCATTTGCATGCATATCGTGTGGTTTTGCAGAAAACTGCGTCCGCGTCTACCAAAAGATGCATGTGCATGCTAAAAACGCGTTTTGGCACAAATCCATGTGCGGATGTTAAAAAGAGCAGCATCGGCATGCTTTTCACGTCGTTTGGTAGAAATCCACACGCGCGTTCTGCCAAAAGCACCATTTGCATGCATATCGTGTGGTTTTGCAGAAAACTGCGTCCGCGTCTACCAAAAGATGCATGTGCATGCTAAAAACGCGTTTTGGCACAAATCCATGTGCGGGTGCTAAAAAGAGCAGCATCGGCATGCTTTTCACGTCGTTTGGTAGAAATCCACACGCGCGTTCTGCCAAAAGCACCATTTGCATGCCTATCGTGTGGTTTTGCAGAAAACTGCGTCCGCGTCTACCAAAAGATGCATGCGCATGCTTAAAACGCGCTTTGGCACAAATCCATGTGCGGATGTTAAAAAGAGCAGCATCGGCATGCTTTTCACGTCGTTTGGTAGAAATCCACACGCGCGTTCTGCCAAAAGCACCATTTGCATGCATATCGTGTGGTTTTGCAGAAAACTGCGTCCGCGTCTACCAAAAGATGCATGTGCATGCTAAAAACGCGTTTTGGCACAAATCCATGTGCGGGTGCTAAAAAGAGCAGCATCGGCATGCTTTTCACGTCGTTTGGTAGAAATCCACGCGCGCGTTCTGCCAAAAGCACCATTTGCATGCATATCGTGTGGTTTTGCAGAAAACTGCGTCCGCGTCTACCAAAAGATGCATGCGCATGCTTAAAACGCGTTTTGGCACAAATCCATGTGCGGGTGCTAAAAAGAGCAGCATCGGCATGCTTTTCACGTCGTTTGGTAGAAATCCACACGCGCGTTCTGCCAAAAGCACCATTTGCATACATATCGTGTGGTTTTGCAGAAAACTGCGTCCGCGTCTACCAAAAGATGCATGCGCATGCTTAAAACGCGCTTTGGCACAAATCCATGTGCGGATGTTAAAAAGAGCAGCGTCGGCATGCTTTTCACGTCGTTTGGTAGAAATCCACGCGCGCGTTCTGCCAAAAGCACCATTTGCATGCATATCGTTTGGTTTTGCAGAAAACTGCGTCCGCGTCTACCAAAAGATGCATGCGCATGCTTAAAACGCGTTTTGGCACAAATCCATGTGCGGGTGCTAAAAAGAGCAGCATCGGCATGCTTTTCACGTCGTTTGGTAGAAATCCACGCGCGCGTTCTGTCAAAAGCACCATTTGCATGCCTATCGTGTGGTTTTGCAGAAAACTGCGTCCGCGTCTACCAAAAGATGCATGCGCATGCTTAAAACGCGTTTTGGCACAAATCCATGTGCGGGTGCTAAAAAGAGCAGCATCGGCATGCTTTTCACGTCGTTTGGTAGAAATCCACACGCGCGTTCTGCCAAAAGCACCATTTGCATGCCTATCGTGTGGTTTTGCAGAAAACTGCGTCCGCGTCTACCAAAAGATGCATGCGCATGCTTAAAACGCGCTTTGGCACAAATCCATGTGCGGATGTTAAAAAGAGCAGCATCGGCATGCTTTCACGTCGTTTGGTAGAAATCCACACGCGCGTTCTGCCAAAAGCACCATTTGCATGCATATCGTGTGGTTTTGCAGAAAACTGCGTCCGCGTCTACCAAAAGATGCATGTGCATGCTAAAAACGCGTTTTGGCACAAATCCATGTGCGGATGTTAAAAAGAGCAGCATCGGCATGCTTTTCACGTCGTTTGGTAGAAATCCACACGCGCGTTCTGCCAAAAGCACCATTTGTATGCATATCGTGTGGTTTTGCAGAAAACTGCGTCCGCGTCTACCAAAAGATGCATGTGCATGCTAAAAACGCGTTTTGGCACAAATCCATGTGCGGATGTTAAAAGAGCAGCATCGGCATGCTTTTCACGTCGTTTGGTAGAAATCCACGCGCGCGTTCTGCCAAAAGCACCATTTGCATGCATATCGTGTGGTTTTGCAGAAAACTGCGTCCGCGTCTACCAAAAGATGCATGCGCATGCTTAAAACGCGTTTTGGCACAAATCCATGTGCGGGTGCTAAAAAGAGCAGCATCGGCATGCTTTTCACGTCGTTTGGTAGAAATCCACACGCGCGTTCTGCCAAAAGCACCATTTGCATGCCTATCGTGTGGTTTTGCAGAAAACTGCGTCCGCGTCTACCAAAAGATGCATGCGCATGCTTAAAACGCGCTTTGGCACAAATCCATGTGCGGGTGCTAAAAAGAGCAGCATCGGCATGCTTTTCACGTCGTTTGGTAGAAATCCACACGCGCGTTCTGCCAAAAGCACCATTTGCATGCATATCGTGAGGTTTTGCAGAAAACTGCGTCCGCGTCTACCAAAAGATGCATGTGCATGCTAAAAACGCGTTTTGGCACAAATCCATGTGCGGGTGCTAAAAAGAGCAGCATCGGCATGCTTTTCACGTCGTTTGGTAGAAATCCACACGCGCGTTCTGCCAAAAGCACCATTTGCATGCCTATCGTGTGGTTTTGCAGAAAACTGCGTCCGCGTCTACCAAAAGATGCATGCACATGCTTAAAACGCGCTTTGGCACAAATCCATGTGCGGATGTTAAGAAGAGCAGCATCGGCATGCTTTTCACGTCGTTTGGTAGAAATCCACGCGCGCGTTCTGCCAAAAGCACCATTTGAATGCATATCGTGTGGATTTGCAGAAAACTGCGTCCGCGTCTACCAAAAGATGCATGCGCATGCTTAAAACGCGTTTTGGCACAAATCCATGTGCGGGTGCTAAAAAGAGCAGCATCGGCATGCTTTTCACGTCGTTTGGTAGAAATCCACACGCGCGTTCTGCCAAAAGCACCATTTGCATGCCTATCGTGTGGTTTTGCAGAAAACTGCGTCCGCGTCTACCAAAAGATGCATGCGCATGCTTAAAACGCGCTTTGGCACAAATCCATGTGCGGATGTTAAAAAGAGCAGCATCGGCATGCTTTTCACGTCGTTTGGTAGAAATCCACACGCGCGTTCTGCCAAAAGCACCATTTGCATGCATATCGTGTGGTTTTGCAGAAAACTGCGTCCGCGTCTACCAAAAGATGCATGTGCATGCTAAAAACGCGTTTTGGCACAAATCCATGTGCGGATGTTAAAAAGAGCAGCATCGGCATGCTTTTCACGTCGTTTGGTAGAAATCCACACGCGCGTTCTGCCAAAAGCACCATTTGCATGCATATCGTGTGGTTTTGCAGAAAACTGCGTCCGCGTCTACCAAAAGATGCATGTGCATGCTAAAAACGCGTTTTGGCACAAATCCATGTGCGGATGTTAAAAAGAGCAGCATCGGCATGCTTTTCACGTCGTTTGGTAGAAATCCACGCGCGCGTTCTGCCAAAAGCACCATTTGCATGCATATCGTGTGGTTTTGCAGAAAACTGCGTCCGCGTCTACCAAAAGATGCATGCGCATGCTTAAAACGCGTTTTGGCACAAATCCATGTGCGGGTGCTAAAAAGAGCAGCATCGGCATGCTTTTCACGTCGTTTGGTAGAAATCCACACGCGCGTTCTGCCAAAAGCACCATTTGCATGCCTATCGTGTGGTTTTGCAGAAAACTGCGTCCGCGTCTACCAAAAGATGCATGCGCATGCTTAAAACGCGCTTTGGCACAAATCCATGTGCGGGTGCTAAAAAGAGCAGCATCGGCATGCTTTTCACGTCGTTTGGTAGAAATCCACACGCGCGTTCTGCCAAAAGCACCATTTGCATGCATATCGTGTGGTTTTGCAGAAAACTGCGTCCGCGTCTACCAAAAGATGCATGTGCATGCTAAAAACGCGTTTTGGCACAAATCCATGTGCGGGTGCTAAAAAGAGCAGCATCGGCATGCTTTTCACGTCGTTTGGTAGAAATCCACACGCGCGTTCTGCCAAAAGCACCATTTGCATGCCTATCGTGTGGTTTTGCAGAAAACTGCGTCCGCGTCTACCAAAAGATGCATGCACATGCTTAAAACGCGCTTTGGCACAAATCCATGTGCGGATGTTAAAAAGAGCAGCATCGGCATGCTTTTCACGTCGTTTGGTAGAAATCCACGCGCGCGTTCTGCCAAAAGCACCATTTGCATGCATATCGTGTGGATTTGCAGAAAACTGCGTCCGCGTCTACCAAAAGATGCATGCGCATGCTTAAAACGCGTTTTGGCACAAATCCATGTGCGGGTGCTAAAAAGAGCAGCATCGGCATGCTTTTCACGTCGTTTGGTAGAAATCCACACGCGCGTTCTGCAAAAAGCACCATTTGCATGCCTATCGTGTGGTTTTGCAGAAAACTGGGTCCGCGTCTACCAAAAGATGCATGCGCATGCTTAAAACGCGCTTTGGCACAAATCCATGTGCGGATGTTAAAAAGAGCAGCATCGGCATGCTTTTCACGTCGTTTGGTAGAAATCCACGCGCGCGTTCTGCCAGAAAAGCACCATTTGCATGCATATCGTGTGGTTTTGCAGAAAACTGCGTCCGCGTCTACCAAAAGATGCATGCGCATGCTTAAAACGCGTTTTGGCACAAATCCATGTGCGGGTGCTAAAAAGAGCAGCATCGGCATGCTTTTCACGTCGTTTGGTAGAAATCCACACGCGCGTTCTGCCAAAAGCACCATTTGCATGCCTATCGTGTGGTTTTGCAGAAAACTGCGTCCGCGTCTACCAAAAGATGCATGCGCATGCTTAAAACGCGCTTTGGCACAAATCCATGTGCGGATGTTAAAAAGAGCAGCATCGGCATGCTTTTCACGTCGTTTGGTAGAAATCCACGCGCGCGTTCTGCCAAAAGCACCATTTGCATGCATATCGTGTGGTTTTGCAGAAAACTGCGTCCGCGTCTACCAAAAGATGCATGCGCATGCTTAAAACGCGTTTTGGCACAAATCCATGTGCGGGTGCTAAAAAGAGCAGCATCGGCATGCTTTTCACGTCGTTTGGTAGAAATCCACACGCGCGTTCTGCCAAAAGCACCATTTGCATGCCTATCGTGTGGTTTTGCAGAAAACTGCGTCCGCGTCTACCAAAAGATGCATGCGCATGCTTAAAACGCGCTTTGGCACAAACCCATGTGCGGATGTTAAAAAGAGCAGCATCGGCATGCTTTTCACGTCGTTTGGTAGAAATCCACACGCGCGTTCTACCAAAAGCACCATTTGCATGCATATCGTGTGGTTTTGCAGAAAACTGCGTCCGCGTCTACCAAAAGATGCATGTTCATGCTAAAAACGCGTTTTGGCACAAATCCATGTGCGGGTGCTAAAAAGAGCAGCATCGGCATGCTTTTCACGTCGTTTGGTAGAAATCCACGCGCGCGTTCTGCCAAAAGCACCATTTGCATGCCTATCGTGTGGTTTTGCAGAAAACTGCGTCCGCGTCTACCAAAAGATGCATGCGCATGCTTAAAACGCGCTTTGGCACAAATCCATGTGCGGATGTTAAAAAGAGCAGCATCGGCATGCTTTTCACGTCGTTTGGTAGAAATCCACACGCGCGTTCTGCCAAAAGCACCATTTGCATGCATATCGTGTGGTTTTGCAGAAAACTGCGTCCGCGTCTACCAAAAGATGCATGCGCATGCTTAAAACGCGCTTTGGCACAAATCCATGTGCGGATGTTAAAAAGAGCAGCGTCGGCATGCTTTTCACGTCGTTTGGTAGAAATCCACGCGCGCGTTCTGCCAAAAGCACCATTTGCATGCATATCGTGTGGTTTTGCAGAAAACTGCGTCCGCGTCTACCAAAAGATGCATGCGCATGCTTAAAACGCGTTTTGGCACAAATCCATGTGCGGGTGCTAAAAAGAGCAGCATCGGCATGCTTTTCACGTCGTTTGGTAGAAATCCACACGCGCGTTCTGCCAAAAGCACCATTTGCATGCATATCGTGTGGTTTTGCAGAAAACTGCGTCCGCGTCTACCAAAAGATGCATGTGCATGCTAAAAACGCGTTTTGGCACAAATCCATGTGCGGGCGCTAAAAAGAGCAGCATCGGCATGCTTTTCACGTCGTTTGGTAGAAATCCACGCGCGCGTTCTGCCCAAAAGCACCATTTGCATGCCTATCGTGTGGTTTTGCAGAAAACTGCGTCCGCGTCTACCAAAAGATGCATGCGCATGCTTAAAACGCGTTTTGGCACAAATCCATGTGCGGATGTTAAAAAGAGCAGCATCGGCATGCTTTTCGCGTCGTTTGGTAGAAATCCACGCGCGCGTTCTGCCAAAAGCACCATTTGCATGCATATCGTGTGGTTTTGCAGAAAACTGCGTCCGCGTCTACCAAAAGATGCATGCGCATGCTTAAAACGCGTTTTGGCACAAATCCATGTGCGGGTGCTAAAAAGAGCAGCATCGGCATGCTTTTCACGTCGTTTGGTAGAAATCCACACGCGCGTTCTGCCAAAAGCACCATTTGCATGCCTATCGTGTGGTTTTGCAGAAAACTGCGTCCGCGTCTACCAAAAGATGCATGCGCATGCTTAAAACGCGCTTTGGCACAAATCCATGTGCGGATGTTAAAAAGAGCAGCATCGGCATGCTTTTCACGTCGTTTGGTAGAAATCCACGCGCGCGTTCTGCCAAAAGCACCATTTGCATGCATATCGTGTGGTTTTGCAGAAAACTGCGTCCGCGTCTACCAAAAGATGCATGCGCATGCTTAAAACGCGTTTTGGCACAAATCCATGTGCGGGTGCTAAAAAGAGCAGCATCGGCATGCTTTTCACGTCGTTTGGTAGAAATCCACACGCGCGTTCTGCCAAAAGCACCATTTGCATGCCTATCGTGTGGTTTTGCAGAAAACTGCGTCCGCGTCTACCAAAAGATGCATGCGCATGCTTAAAACGCGCTTTGGCACAAACCCATGTGCGGATGTTAAAAAGAGCAGCATCGGCATGCTTTTCACGTCGTTTGGTAGAAATCCACACGCGCGTTCTACCAAAAGCACCATTTGCATGCATATCGTGTGGTTTTGCAGAAAACTGCGTCCGCGTCTACCAAAAGATGCATGTGCATGCTAAAAACGCGTTTTGGCACAAATCCATGTGCGGGTGCTAAAAAGAGCAGCATCGGCATGCTTTTCACGTCGTTTGGTAGAAATCCACGCGCGCGTTCTGCCAAAAGCACCATTTGCATGCCTATCGTGTGGTTTTGCAGAAAACTGCGTCCGCGTCTACCAAAAGATGCATGCGCATGCTTAAAACGCGCTTTGGCACAAATCCATGTGCGGATGTTAAAAAGAGCAGCATCGGCATGCTTTTCACGTCGTTTGGTAGAAATCCACACGCGCGTTCTGCCAAAAGCACCATTTGCATGCATATCGTGTGGTTTTGCAGAAAACTGCGTCCGCGTCTACCAAAAGATGCATGCGCATGCTTAAAACGCGCTTTGGCACAAATCCATGTGCGGATGTTAAAAAGAGCAGCGTCGGCATGCTTTTCACGTCGTTTGGTAGAAATCCACGCGCGCGTTCTGCCAAAAGCACCATTTGCATGCATATCGTGTGGTTTGCAGAAAACTGCGTCCGCGTCTACCAAAAGATGCATGCGCATGCTTAAAACGCGTTTTGGCACAAATCCATGTGCGGGTGCTAAAAAGAGCAGCATCGGCATGCTTTTCACGTCGTTTGGTAGAAATCCACACGCGCGTTCTGCAAAAGCACCATTTGCATGCATATCGTGTGGTTTTGCAGAAAACTGCGTCCGCGTCTACCAAAAGATGCATGTGCATGCTAAAAACGCGTTTTGGCACAAATCCATGTGCGGGCGCTAAAAAGAGCAGCATCGGCATGCTTTTCACGTCGTTTGGTAGAAATCCACGCGCGCGTTCTGCCAAAAGCACCATTTGCATGCCTATCGTGTGGTTTTGCAGAAAACTGCGTCCGCGTCTACCAAAAGATGCATGCGCATGCTTAAAACGCGTTTTGGCACAAATCCATGTGCGGATGTTAAAAAGAGCAGCATCGGCATGCTTTTCACGTCGTTTGGTAGAAATCCACGCGCGCGTTCTGCCAAAAGCACCATTTGCATGCATATCGTGTGGTTTTGCAGAAAACTGCGTCCGCGTCTACCAAAAGATGCATGCGCATGCTTAAAACGCGTTTTGGCACAAATCCATGTGCGGGTGCTAAAAAGAGCAGCATCGGCATGCTTTTCACGTCGTTTGGTAGAAATCCACACGCGCGTTCTGCCAAAAGCACCATTTGCATGCCTATCGTGTGGTTTTGCAGAAAACTGCGTCCGCGTCTGCCAAAAGATGCATGCGCATGCTTAAAACGCGCTTTGGCACAAATCCATGTGCGGATGTTAAAAAGAGCAGCATCGGCATGCTTTTCACGTCGTTTGGTAGAAATCCACGCGCGCGTTCTGCCAAAAGCACCATTTGCATGCATATCGTGTGGTTTTGCAGAAAACTGCGTCCGCGTCTACCAAAAGATGCATGCGCATGCTTAAAACGCGTTTTGGCACAAATCCATGTGCGGGTGCTAAAAAGAGCAGCATCGGCATGCTTTTCACGTCGTTTGGTAGAAATCCACACGCGCGTTCTGCCAAAAGCACCATTTGCATGCCTATCGTGTGGTTTTGCAGAAAACTGCGTCCGCGTCTACCAAAAGATGCATGCGCATGCTTAAAACGCGCTTTGGCACAAATCCATGTGCGGATGTTAAAAAGAGCAGCATCGGCATGCTTTTCACGTCGTTTGGTAGAAATCCACACGCGCGTTCTGCCAAAAGCACCATTTTCATGCATATCGTGTGGTTTTGCAGAAAACTGCGTCCGCGTCTACCAAAAGATGCATGTGCATGCTAAAAACGCGTTTTGGCACAAATCCATGTGCGGGTGCTAAAAAGAGCAGCATCGGCATGCTTTTCACGTCGTTTGGTAGAAATCCACGCGCGCGTTCTGCCAAAAGCACCATTTGCATGCCTATCGTGTGGTTTTGCAGAAAACTGCGTCCGCGTCTACCAAAAGATGCATGCGCATGCTTAAAACGCATTTTGGCACAAATCCATGTGCGGATGTTAAAAAGAGCAGCATCGGCATGCTTTTCACGTCGTTTGGTAGAAATCCACGCGCGCGTTCTGCCAAAAGCACCATTTGCATGCATATCGTGTGGTTTTGCAGAAAACTGCGTCCGCGTCTACCAAAAGATGCATGCGCATGCTTAAAACGCGTTTTGGCACAAATCCATGCGCGGGTGCTAAAAAGAGCAGCATCGGCATGCTTTTCACGTCGTTTGGTAGAAATCCACACGCGCGTTCTGCCAAAAGCACCATTTGCATGCCTATCGTGTGGTTTTGCAGAAAACTGCGTCCGCGTCTACCAAAAGATGCATGCGCATGCTTAAAACGCGCTTTGGCACAAATCCATGTGCGGATGTTAAAAAGAGCAGCATCGGCATGCTTTTCACGTCGTTTGGTAGAAATCCACGCGCGCGTTCTGCCAAAAGCACCATTTGCATGCATATCGTGTGGTTTTGCAGAAAACTGCGTCCGCGTCTACCAAAAGATGCATGCGCATGCTTAAAACGCGTTGTGGCACAAATCCATGTGCGGGTGCTAAAAAGAGCAGCATCGGCATGCTTTTCACGTCGTTTGGTGGAAATCCACACGCGCGTTCTGCCAAAAGCACCATTTGCATGCATATCGTGTGGTTTTGCAGAAAACTGCGTCCGCGTCTACCAAAAGATGCATGCGCATGCTTAAAACGCGCTTTGGCACAAATCCATGTGCGGATGTTAAAAAGAGCAGCGTCGGCATGCTTTTCACGTCGTTTGGTAGAAATCCACGCGCGCGTTCTGCCAAAAGCACCATTTGCATGCATATCGTGTGGTTTTGCAGAAAACTGCGTCCGCGTCTACCAAAAGATGCATGCGCATGCTTAAAACGCGTTTTGGCACAAATCCATGTGCGGGTGCTAAAAAGAGCAGCATCGGCATGCTTTTCACGTCGTTTGGTAGAAATCCACACGCGCGTTCTGCCAAAAGCACCATTTGCATGCATATCGTGTGGTTTTGCAGAAAACTGCGTCCGCGTCTACCAAAAGATGCATGTGCATGCTAAAAACGCGTTTTGGCACAAATCCATGTGCGGGTGCTAAAAAGAGCAGCATCGGCATGCTTTTCACGTCGTTTGGTAGAAATCCACGCGCGCGTTCTGCCAAAAGCACCATTTGCATGCCTATCGTGTGGTTTTGCAGAAAACTGCGTCCGCGTCTACCAAAAGATGCATGCGCATGCTTAAAACGCGCTTTGGCACAAATCCATGTGCGGATGTTAAAAAGAGCAGCATCGGCATGCTTTTCACGTCGTTTGGTAGAAATCCACGCGCGCGTTCTGCCAAAAGCACCATTTGCATGCATATCGTGTGGTTTTGCAGAAAACTGCGTCCGCGTCTACCAAAAGATGCATGCGCATGCTTAAAACGCGTTTTGGCACAAATCCATGTGCGGGTGCTAAAAAGAGCAGCATCGGCATGCTTTTCACGTCGTTTGGTAGAAATCCACACGCGCGTTCTGCCAAAAGCACCATTTGCATGCCTATCGTGTGGTTTTGCAGAAAACTGCGTCCGCGTCTACCAAAAGATGCATGCGCATGCTTAAAACGCGCTTTGGCACAAACCCATGTGCGGATGTTAAAAAGAGCAGCATCGGCATGCTTTTCACGTCGTTTGGTAGAAATCCACACGCGCGTTCTACCAAAAGCACCATTTGCATGCATATCGTGTGGTTTTGCAGAAAACTGCGTCCGCGTCTACCAAAAGATGCATGTGCATGCTAAAAACGCGTTTTGGCACAAATCCATGTGCGGGTGCTAAAAAGAGCAGCATCGGCATGCTTTTCACGTCGTTTGGTAGAAATCCACGCGCGCGTTCTGCCAAAAGCACCATTTGCATGCCTATCGTGTGGTTTTGCAGAAAACTGCGTCCGCGTCTACCAAAAGATGCATGCGCATGCTTAAAACGCGCTTTGGCACAAATCCATGTGCGGATGTTAAAAAGAGCAGCATCGGCATGCTTTTCACGTCGTTTGGTAGAAATCCACACGCGCGTTCTGCCAAAAGCACCATTTGCATGCATATCGTGTGGTTTTGCAGAAAACTGCGTCCGCGTCTACCAAAAGATGCATGCGCATGCTTAAAACGCGCTTTGGCACAAATCCATGTGCGGATGTTAAAAAGAGCAGCGTCGGCATGCTTTTCACGTCGTTTGGTAGAAATCCACGCGCGCGTTCTGCCAAAAGCACCATTTGCATGCATATCGTGTGGTTTTTGCAGAAAACTGCGTCCGCGTCTACCAAAAGATGCATGCGCATGCTTAAAACGCGTTTTGGCACAAATCCATGTGCGGGTGCTAAAAAGAGCAGCATCGGCATGCTTTTCACGTCGTTTGGTAGAAATCCACACGCGCGTTCTGCCAAAAGCACCATTTGCATGCATATCGTGTGGTTTTGCAGAAAACTGCGTCCGCGTCTACCAAAAGATGCATGTGCATGCTAAAAACGCGTTTTGGCACAAATCCATGTGCGGGCGCTAAAAAGAGCAGCATCGGCATGCTTTTCACGTCGTTTGGTAGAAATCCACGCGCGCGTTCTGCCAAAAGCACCATTTGCATGCCTATCGTGTGGTTTTGCAGAAAACTGCGTCCGCGTCTACCAAAAGATGCATGCGCATGCTTAAAACGCGTTTTGGCACAAATCCATGTGCGGATGTTAAAAAGAGCAGCATCGGCATGCTTTTCACGTCGTTTGGTAGAAATCCACGCGCGCGTTCTGCCAAAAGCACCATTTGCATGCATATCGTGTGGTTTTGCAGAAAACTGCGTCCGCGTCTACCAAAAGATGCATGCGCATGCTTAAAACGCGTTTTGGCACAAATCCATGTGCGGGTGCTAAAAAGAGCAGCATCGGCATGCTTTTCACGTCGTTTGGTAGAAATCCACACGCGCGTTCTGCCAAAAGCACCATTTGCATGCCTATCGTGTGGTTTTGCAGAAAACTGCGTCCGCGTCTGCCAAAAGATGCATGCGCATGCTTAAAACGCGCTTTGGCACAAATCCATGTGCGGATGTTAAAAGAGCAGCATCGGCATGCTTTTCACGTCGTTTGGTAGAAATCCACGCGCGCGTTCTGCCAAAAGCACCATTTGCATGCATATCGTGTGGTTTTGCAGAAAACTGCGTCCGCGTCTACCAAAAGATGCATGCGCATGCTTAAAACGCGTTTTGGCACAAATCCATGTGCGGGTGCTAAAAAGAGCAGCATCGGCATGCTTTTCACGTCGTTTGGTAGAAATCCACACGCGCGTTCTGCCAAAAGCACCATTTGCATGCCTATCGTGTGGTTTTGC
Source organism: Dermacentor variabilis (assembly GCF_050947875.1). Classification (NCBI taxonomy): domain Eukaryota; kingdom Metazoa; phylum Arthropoda; class Arachnida; order Ixodida; family Ixodidae; genus Dermacentor; species Dermacentor variabilis. The sequence continues at coordinate 59,598 of NW_027460413.1, read as the reverse complement.
AGAAAACTGCGTCCGCGTCTACCAAAAGATGCATGCGCATGCTTAAAACGCGCTTTGGCACAAATCCATGTGCGGATGTTAAAAAGAGCAGCATCGGCATGCTTTTCACGTCGTTTGGTAGAAATCCACACGCGCGTTCTGCCAAAAGCACCATTTTCATGCATATCGTGTGGTTTTGCAGAAAACTGCGTCCGCGTCTACCAAAAGATGCATGTGCATGCTAAAAACGCGTTTTGGCACAAATCCATGTGCGGGTGCTAAAAAGAGCAGCATCGGCATGCTTTTCACGTCGTTTGGTAGAAATCCACGCGCGCGTTCTGCCAAAAGCACCATTTGCATGCCTATCGTGTGGTTTTGCAGAAAACTGCGTCCGCGTCTACCAAAAGATGCATGCGCATGCTTAAAACGCATTTTGGCACAAATCCATGTGCGGATGTTAAAAAGAGCAGCATCGGCATGCTTTTCACGTCGTTTGGTAGAAATCCACGCGCGCGTTCTGCCAAAAGCACCATTTGCATGCATATCGTGTGGTTTTGCAGAAAACTGCGTCCGCGTCTACCAAAAGATGCATGCGCATGCTTAAAACGCGTTTTGGCACAAATCCATGCGCGGGTGCTAAAAAGAGCAGCATCGGCATGCTTTTCACGTCGTTTGGTAGAAATCCACACGCGCGTTCTGCCAAAAGCACCATTTGCATGCCTATCGTGTGGTTTTGCAGAAAACTGCGTCCGCGTCTACCAAAAGATGCATGCGCATGCTTAAAACGCGCTTTGGCACAAATCCATGTGCGGATGTTAAAAAGAGCAGCATCGGCATGCTTTTCACGTCGTTTGGTAGAAATCCACGCGCGCGTTCTGCCAAAAGCACCATTTGCATGCATATCGTGTGGTTTTGCAGAAAACTGCGTCCGCGTCTACCAAAAGATGCATGCGCATGCTTAAAACGCGTTGTGGCACAAATCCATGTGCGGGTGCTAAAAAGAGCAGCATCGGCATGCTTTTCACGTCGTTTGGTGGAAATCCACACGCGCGTTCTGCCAAAAGCACCATTTGCATGCATATCGTGTGGTTTTGCAGAAAACTGCGTCCGCGTCTACCAAAAGATGCATGCGCATGCTTAAAACGCGCTTTGGCACAAATCCATGTGCGGATGTTAAAAAGAGCAGCGTCGGCATGCTTTTCACGTCGTTTGGTAGAAATCCACGCGCGCGTTCTGCCAAAAGCACCATTTGCATGCATATCGTGTGGTTTTGCAGAAAACTGCGTCCGCGTCTACCAAAAGATGCATGCGCATGCTTAAAACGCGTTTTGGCACAAATCCATGTGCGGGTGCTAAAAAGAGCAGCATCGGCATGCTTTTCACGTCGTTTGGTAGAAATCCACACGCGCGTTCTGCCAAAAGCACCATTTGCATGCATATCGTGTGGTTTTGCAGAAAACTGCGTCCGCGTCTACCAAAAGATGCATGTGCATGCTAAAAACGCGTTTTGGCACAAATCCATGTGCGGGTGCTAAAAAGAGCAGCATCGGCATGCTTTTCACGTCGTTTGGTAGAAATCCACGCGCGCGTTCTGCCAAAAGCACCATTTGCATGCCTATCGTGTGGTTTTGCAGAAAACTGCGTCCGCGTCTACCAAAAGATGCATGCGCATGCTTAAAACGCGTTTTGGCACAAATCCATGTGCGGATGTTAAAAAGAGCAGCATCGGCATGCTTTTCACGTCGTTTGGTAGAAATCCACGCGCGCGTTCTGCCAAAAGCACCATTTGCATGCATATCGTGTGGTTTTTCAGAAAACTGCGTCCGCGTCTACCAAAAGATGCATGCGCATGCTTAAAACGCGTTTTTGGCACAAATCCATGTGCGGGTGCTAAAAAGAGCAGCATCGGCATGCTTTTCACGTCGTTTGGTAGAAATCCACACGCGCGTTCTGCCAAAAGCACCATTTTGCATGCCTATCGTGTGGTTTTGCAGAAAACTGCGTCCGCGTCTACCAAAAGATGCATGCGCATGCTTAAAACGCGCTTTGGCACAAATCCATGTGCGGATGTTAAAAAGAGCAGCATCGGCATGCTTTTCACGTCGTTTGGTAGAAATCCACACGCGCGTTCTGCCAAAAGCACCATTTGCATGCATATCGCGTGGTTTTGCAGAAAACTGCGTCCGCGTCTACGAAAAGATGCATGTGCATGCTAAAAACGCGTTTTGGCACAAATCCATGTGCGGATGTTAAAAAGAGCAGCATCGGCATGCTTTTCACGTCGTTTGGTAGAAATCCACACGCGCGTTCTGCCAAAAGCACCATTTGCATGCATATCGTGTGGTTTTGCAGAAAACTGCGTCCGCGTCTACCAAAAGATGCATGTGCATGCTAAAAACGCGTTTTGGCACAAATCCATGTGCGGATGTTAAAAAGAGCAGCATCGGCATGCTTTTCACGTCGTTTGGTAGAAATCCACGCGCGCGTTCTGCCAAAAGCACCATTTGCATGCATATCGTGTGGTTTTGCAGAAAACTGCGTCCGCGTCTACCAAAAGATGCATGCGCATGCTTAAAACGCGTTTTGGCACAAATCCATGTGCGGGTGCTAAAAGAGCAGCATCGGCATGCTTTTCACGTCGTTTGGTAGAAATCCACACGCGCGTTCTGCCAAAAGCACCATTTGCATGCCTATCGTGTGGTTTTGCAGAAAACTGCGTCCGCGTCTACCAAAAGATGCATGCGCATGCTTAAAACGCGCTTTGGCACAAATCCATGTGCGGGTGCTAAAAAGAGCAGCATCGGCATGCTTTTCACGTCGTTTGGTAGAAATCCACACGCGCGTTCTGCCAAAAGCACCATTTGCATGCATATCGTGTGGTTTTGCAGAAAACTGCGTCCGCGTCTACCAAAAAATGCATGTGCATGCTAAAAACGCGTTTTGGCACAAATCCATGTGCGGGTGCTAAAAAGAGCAGCATCGGCATGCTTTTCACGTCGTTTGGTAGAAATCCACGCGCGCGTTCTGCCAAAAGCACCATTTGCATGCATATCGTGTGGTTTTGCAGAAAACTGCGTCCGCGTCTACCAAAAGATGCATGCGCATGCTTAAAACGCGTTTTGGCACAAATCCATGTGCGGGTGCTAAAAAGAGCAGCATCGGCATGCTTTTCACGTCGTTTGGTAGAAATCCACACGCGCGTTCTGCCAAAAGCACCATTTGCATGCATATCGTGTGGTTTTGCAGAAAACTGCGTCCGCGTCTACCAAAAGATGCATGTGCATGCTAAAAACGCGTTTTGGCACAAATCCATGTGCGGGTGCTAAAAAGAGCAGCATCGGCATGCTTTTCACGTCGTTTGGTAGAAATCCACGCGCGCGTTCTGCCAAAAGCACCATTTGCATGCCTATCGTGTGGTTTTGCAGAAAACTGCGTCCGCGTCTACCAAAAGATGCATGCGCATGCTTAAAACGCGTTTTGGCACAAATCCATGTGCGGATGTTAAAAAGAGCAGCATCGGCATGCTTTTCACGTCGTTTGGTAGAAATCCACGCGCGCGTTCTGCCAAAAGCACCATTTGCATGCCTATCGTGTGGTTTTGCAGAAAACTGCGTCCGCGTCTACCAAAAGATGCATGCGCATGCTTAAAACGCGTTTTGGCACAAATCCATGTGCGGATGTTAAAAAGAGCAGCATCGGCATGCTTTTCACGTCGTTTGGTAGAAATCCACGCTCGCGTTCTGCCAAAAGCACCATTTGCATGCCTATCGTGTGGTTTTGCAGAAAACTGCGTCCGCGTCTACCAAAAGATGCATGCGCATGCTTAAAACGCGTTTTGGCACAAATCCATGTGCGGATGTTAAAAAGAGCAGCATCGGCATGCTTTTCACGTCGTTTGGTAGAAATCCACGCGCGCGTTCTGCCAAAAGCACCATTTGCATGCTTATCGTGTGGTTTTGCAGAAAACTGCGTCCGCGTCTACCAAAAGATGCATGCGCATGCTTAAAACGCGTTTTGGCACAAATCCATGTGCGGGTGCTAAAAAGAGCAGCATCGGCATGCTTTTCACGTCGTTTGGTAGAAATCCACACGCGCGTTCTGCCAAAAGCACCATTTGCATGCCTATCGTGTGGTTTTGCAGAAAACTGCGTCCGCGTCTACCAAAAGATGCATGCGCATGCTTAAAACGCGCTTTGGCACAAATCCATGTGCGGATGTTAAAAAGAGCAGCATCGGCATGCTTTTCACGTCGTTTGGTAGAAATCCACGCGCACGTTCTGCCAAAAGCACCATTTGCATGCATATCGTGTGGTTTTGCAGAAAACTGCGTCCGCGTCTACCAAAAGATGCATGCGCATGCTTAAAACGCGTTTTGGCACAAATCCATGTGCGGGCGCTAAAAAGAGCAGCATCGGCATGCTTTTCACGTCGTTTGGTAGAAATCCACACGCGCGTTCTGCCAAAGCACCATTTGCATGCATATCGTGTGGTTTTGCAGAAAACTGCGTCCGCGTCTACCAAAAGATGCATGCGCATGCTTAAAACGCGCTTTGGCACAAATCCATGTGCGGATGTTAAAAAGAGCAGCGTCGGCATGCTTTTCACGTCGTTTGGTAGAAATCCACGCGCGCGTTCTGCCAAAAGCACCATTTGCATGCATATCGTGTGGTTTTGCAGAAAACTGCGTCCGCGTCTACCAAAAGATGCATGCGCATGCTTAAAACGCGTTTTGGCACAAATCCATGTGCGGGTGCTAAAAAGAGCAGCATCGGCATGCTTTTCACGTCGTTTGGTAGAAATCCACACGCGCGTTCTGCCAAAAGCACCATTTGCATGCATATCGTGTGGTTTTGCAGAAAACTGCGTCCGCGTCTACCAAAAGATGCATGTGCATGCTAAAAACGCGTTTTGGCACAAATCCATGTGCGGGGTGCTAAAAAGAGCAGCATCGGCATGCTTTTCACGTCGTTTGGTAGAAATCCACGCGCGCGTTCTGCCAAAAGCACCATTTGCATGCCTATCGTGTGGTTTTGCAGAAAACTGCGTCCGCGTCTACCAAAAGATGCATGCGCATGCTTAAAACGCGTTTTGGCACAAATCCATGTGCGGATGTTAAAAAGAGCAGCATCGGCATGCTTTTCACGTCGTTTGGTAGAAATCCACGCGCGCGTTCTGCCAAAAGCACCATTTGCATGCATATCGTGTGGTTTTGCAGAAAACTGCGTCCGCGTCTACCAAAAGATGCATGCGCATGCTTAAAACGCGTTTTGGCACAAATCCATGTGCGGGTGCTAAAAAGAGCAGCATCGGCATGCTTTTCACGTCGTTTGGTAGAAATCCACACGCGCGTTCTGCCAAAAGCACCATTTGCATGCCTATCGTGTGGTTTTGCAGAAAACTGCGTCCGCGTCTACCAAAAGATGCATGCGCATGCTTAAAACGCGCTTTGGCACAAATCCATGTGCGGATGTTAAAAAGAGCAGCATCGGCATGCTTTTCACGTCGTTTGGTAGAAATCCACGCGCGCGTTCTGCCAAAAGCACCATTTGCATGCATATCGTGTGGTTTTGCAGAAAACTGCGTCCGCGTCTACCAAAAGATGCATGTGCATGCTAAAAACGCGTTTTGGCACAAATCCATGGGCGGATGTTAAAAAGAGCAGCATCGGCATGCTTTTCACGTCGTTTGGTAGAAATCCACGCGCGCGTTCTGCCAAAAGCACCATTTGCATGCATATCGTGTGGTTTTGCAGAAAACTGCGTCCGCGTCTACCAAAAGATGCATGCGCATGCTTAAAACGCGTTTTGGCACAAATCCATGTGCGGGTGCTAAAAAGAGCAGCATCGGCATGCTTTTCACGTCGTTTGGTAGAAATCCACACGCGCGTTCTGCCAAAAGCACCATTTGCATGCCTATCGTGTGGTTTTGCAGAAAACTGCGTCCGCGTCTACCAAAAGATGCATGCGCATGCTTAAAACGCGCTTTGGCACAAATCCATGTGCGGGTGCTAAAAAGAGCAGCATCGGCATGCTTTTCACGTCGTTTGGTAGAAATCCACACGCGCGTTCTGCCAAAAGCACCATTTGCATGCATATCGTGTGGTTTTGCAGAAAACTGCGTCCGCGTCTACCAAAAGATGCATGTGCATGCTAAAAACGCGTTTTGGCACAAATCCATGTGCGGGTGCTAAAAAGAGCAGCATCGGCATGCTTTTCACGTCGTTTGGTAGAAATCCACACGCGCGTTCTGCCAAAAGCACCATTTGCATGCCTATCGTGTGGTTTTGCAGAAAACTGCGTCCGCGTCTACCAAAAGATGCATGCCATGCTTAAAACGCGCTTTGGCACAAATCCATGTGCGGATGTTAAAAAGAGCAGCATCGGCATGCTTTTCACGTCGTTTGGTAGAAATCCACGCGCGCGTTCTGCCAAAAGCACCATTTGCATGCATATCGTGTGGTTTTGCAGAAAACTGCGTCCGCGTCTACCAAAAGATGCATGCGCATGCTTAAAACGCGTTTTGGCACAAATCCATGTGCGGGTGCTAAAAAGAGCAGCATCGGCATGCTTTTCACGTCGTTTGGTAGAAATCCACACGCGCGTTCTGCAAAAAGCACCATTTGCATGCCTATCGTGTGGTTTTGCAGAAAAATGCGTCCGCGTCTACCAAAAGATGCATGCGCATGCTTAAAACGCGCTTTGGCACAAATCCATGTGCGGATGTTAAAAAGAGCAGCATCGGCATGCTTTTCACGTCGTTTGGTAGAAATCCACGCGCGCGTTCTGCCAAAAGCACCATTTGCATGCATATCGTGTGGTTTTGCAGAAAACTGCGTCCGCGTCTACCAAAAGATGCATGCGCATGCTAAAAACGCGTTTTGGCACAAATCCATGTGCGGGTGCTAAAAAGAGCAGCATCGGCATGCTTTTCACGTCGTTTGGTAGAAATCCACACGCGCGTTCTGCCAAAAGCACCATTTGCATGCATATCGTGTGGTTTTGCAGAAAACTGCGTCCGCGTCTACCAAAAGATGCATGCGCATGCTTAAAACGCGCTTTGGCACAAATCCATGTGCGGATGTTAAAAAGAGCAGCATCGGCATGCTTTTCACGTCGTTTGGTAGAAATCCACGCGCGCGTTCTGCCAAAAGCACCATTTGCATGCATATCGTGTGGTTTTGCAGAAAACTGCGTCCGCGTCTACCAAAAGATGCATGCGCATGCTTAAAACGCGTTTTGGCACAAATCCATGTGCGGATGTTAAAAAGAGCAGCATCGGCATGCTTTTCACGTCGTTTGGTAGAAATCCACGCGCGCGTTCTGCCAAAAGCACCATTTGCATGCATATCGTGTGGTTTTGCAGAAAACTGCGTCCGCGTCTACCAAAAGATGCATGCGCATGCTTAAAACGCGTTTTGGCACAAATCCATGTGCGGGTGCTAAAAAGAGCAGCATCGGCATGCTTTTCACGTCCTTTGGTAGAAATCCACACGCGCGTTCTGCCAAAAGCACCATTTGCATGCCTATCGTGTGGTTTTGCCAGAAAACTGCGTCCGCGTCTACCAAAAGATGCATGCGCATGCTTAAAACGCGCTTTGGCACAAATCCATGTGCGGATGTTAAAAAGAGCAGCATCGGCATGCTTTTCACGTCGTTTGGTAGAAATCCACGCGCGCGTTCTGCCAAAAGCACCATTTGCATGCATATCGTGTGGTTTTGCAGAAAACTGCGTCCGCGTCTACCAAAAGATGCATGCGCATGCTTAAAACGCGTTTTGGCACAAATCCATGTGCGGGCGCTAAAAAGAGCAGCATCGGCATGCTTTTCACGTCGTTTGGTAGAAATCCACACGCGCGTTCTGCCAAAAGCACCATTTGCATGCATATCGTGTGGTTTTGCAGAAAACTGCGTCCGCGTCTACCAAAAGATGCATGCGCATGCTTAAAACGCGCTTTGGCACAAATCCATGTGCGGATGTTAAAAAGAGCAGCGTCGGCATGCTTTTCACGTCGTTTGGTAGAAATCCACGCGCGCGTTCTGCCAAAAGCACCATTTGCATGCATATCGTGTGGTTTTGCAGAAAACTGCGTCCGCGTCTACCAAAAGATGCATGCGCATGCTTAAAACGCGTTTTGGCACAAATCCATGTGCGGGTGCTAAAAAGAGCAGCATCGGCATGCTTTTCACGTCGTTTGGTAGAAATCCACACGCGCGTTCTGCCAAAAGCACCATTTGCATGCATATCGTGTGGTTTTGCAGAAAACTGCGTCCGCGTCTACCAAAAGATGCATGTGCATGCTAAAAACGCGTTTTGGCACAAATCCATGTGCGGGTGCTAAAAAGAGCAGCATCGGCATGCTTTTCACGTCGTTTGGTAGAAATCCACGCGCGCGTTCTGCCAAAAGCACCATTTGCATGCCTATCGTGTGGTTTTGCAGAAAACTGCGTCCGCGTCTACCAAAAGATGCATGCGCATGCTTAAAACGCGTTTTGGCACAAATCCATGTGCGGATGTTAAAAAGAGCAGCATCGGCATGCTTTTCACGTCGTTTGGTAGAAATCCACGCGCGCGTTCTGCCAAAAGCACCATTTGCATGCATATCGTGTGGTTTTGCAGAAAACTGCGTCCGCGTCTACCAAAAGATGCATGCGCATGCTTAAAACGCGTTTTGGCACAAATCCATGTGCGGGTGCTAAAAAGAGCAGCATCGGCATGCTTTTCACGTCGTTTGGTAGAAATCCACACGCGCGTTCTGCCAAAAGCACCATTTGCATGCCTATCGTGTGGTTTTGCAGAAAACTGCGTCCGCGTCTACCAAAAGATGCATGCGCATGCTTAAAACGCGCTTTGGCACAAATCCATGTGCGGATGTTAAAAAGAGCAGCATCGGCATGCTTTTCACGTCGTTTGGTAGAAATCCACGCGCGCGTTCTGCCAAAAGCACCATTTGCATGCATATCGTGTGGTTTTTCAGAAAACTGCGTCCGCGTCTACCAAAAGATGCATGTGCATGCTAAAAACGCGTTTTGGCACAAATCCATGCGCGGATGTTAAAAAGAGCAGCATCGGCATGCTTTTCACGTCGTTTGGTAGAAATCCACGCGCGCGTTCTGCCAAAAGCACCATTTGCATGCATATCGTGTGGTTTTGCAGAAAACTGCGTCCGCGTCTACCAAAAGATGCATGCGCATGCTTAAAACGCGTTTTGGCACAAATCCATGTGCGGGTGCTAAAAAGAGCAGCATCGGCATGCTTTTCACGTCGTTTGGTAGAAATCCACACGCGCGTTCTGCCAAAAGCACCATTTGCATGCCTATCGTGTGGTTTTGCAGAAAACTGCGTCCGCGTCTACCAAAAGATGCATGCGCATGCTTAAAACGCGCTTTGGCACAAATCCATGTGCGGGTGCTAAAAAGAGCAGCATCGGCATGCTTTTCACGTCGTTTGGTAGAAATCCACACGCGCGTTCTGCCAAAAGCACCATTTGCATGCATATCGTGTGGTTTTGCAGAAAACTGCGTCCGCGTCTACCAAAAGATGCATGTGCATGCTAAAAACGCGTTTTGGCACAAATCCATGTGCGGGTGCTAAAAAGAGCAGCATCGGCATGCTTTTCACGTCGTTTGGTAGAAATCCACGCGCGCGTTCTGCCAAAAGCACCATTTGCATGCCTATCGTGTGGTTTTGCAGAAAACTGCGTCCGCGTCTACCAAAAGATGCATGCGCATGCTTAAAACGCGTTTTGGCACAAATCCATGTGCGGATGTTAAAAAGAGCAGCATCGGCATGCTTTTCACGTCGTTTGGTAGAAATCCACGCGCGCGTTCTGCCAAAAGCACCATTTGCATGCATATCGTGTGGTTTTGCAGAAAACTGCGTCCGCGTCTACCAAAAGATGCATGTGCATGCTAAAAACGCGTTTTGGCACAAATCCATGTGCGGATGTTAAAAAGAGCAGCATCGGCATGCTTTTCACGTCGTTTGGTAGAAATCCACGCGCGCGTTCTGCCAAAAGCACCATTTGCATGCATATCGTGTGGTTTTGCAGAAAACTGCGTCCGCGTCTACCAAAAGATGCATGCGCATGCTTAAAACGCGTTTTGGCACAAATCCATGTGCGGGTGCTAAAAAGAGCAGCATCGGCATGCTTTTCACGTCGTTTGGTAGAAATCCACACGCGCGTTCTGCCAAAAGCACCATTTGCATGCCTATCGTGTGGTTTTGCAGAAAACTGCGTCCGCGTCTACCAAAAGATGCATGCGCATGCTTAAAACGCGCTTTGGCACAAATCCATGTGCGGGTGCTAAAAAGAGCAGCATCGGCATGCTTTTCACGTCGTTTGGTAGAAATCCACACGCGCGTTCTGCCAAAAGCACCATTTGCATGCATATCGTGTGGTTTTGCAGAAAACTGCGTCCGCGTCTACCAAAAGATGCATGTGCATGCTAAAAACGCGTTTTGGCACAAATCCATGTGCGGGTGCTAAAAAGAGCAGCATCGGCATGCTTTTCACGTCGTTTGGTAGAAATCCACGCGCGCGTTCTGCCAAAAGCACCATTTGCATGCATATCGTGTGGTTTTGCAGAAAACTGCGTCCGCGTCTACCAAAAGATGCATGCGCATGCTTAAAACGCGTTTTGGCACAAATCCATGTGCGGGTGCTAAAAAGAGCAGCATCGGCATGCTTTTCACGTCGTTTGGTAGAAATCCACACGCGCGTTCTGCCAAAAGCACCATTTGCATGCATATCGTGTGGTTTTGCAGAAAACTGCGTCCGCGTCTACCAAAAGATGCATGTGCATGCTAAAAACGCGTTTTGGCACAAATCCATGTGCGGGTGCTAAAAAGAGCAGCATCGGCATGCTTTTCACGTCGTTTGGTAGAAATCCACGCGCGCGTTCTGCCAAAAGCACCATTTGCATGCCTATCGTGTGGTTTTGCAGAAAACTGCGTCCGCGTCTACCAAAAGATGCATGCGCATGCTTAAAACGCGTTTTGGCACAAATCCATGTGCGGGCGCTAAAAAGAGCAGCATCGGCATGCTTTTCACGTCGTTTGGTAGAAATCCACGCGCGCGTTCTGCCAAAAGCACCATTTGCATGCCTATCGTGTTGTTTTGCAGAAAACTGCGTCCGCGGCTACCAAAAGATGCATGCGCATGCTTAAAACGCGTTTTGGCACAAATCCATGTGCGGATGTTAAAAAGAGCAGCATCGGCATGCTTTTCACGTCGTTTGGTAGAAATCCACGCGCGCGTTCTGCCAAAAGCACCATTTGCATGCCTATCGTGTGGTTTTGCAGAAAACTGCGTCCGCGTCTACCAAAAGATGCATGCGCATGCTTAAAACGCGTTTTGGCACAAATCCATGTGCGGATGTTAAAAAGAGCAGCATCGGCATGCTTTTCACGTCGTTTGGTAGAAATCCACGCGCGCGTTCTGCCAAAAGCACCATTTGCATGCATATCGTGTGGTTTTGCAGAAAACTGCGTCCGCGTCTACCAAAAGATGCATGCGCATGCTTAAAACGCGTTTTGGCACAAATCCATGTGCGGGTGCTAAAAAGAGCAGCATCGGCATGCTTTTCACGTCGTTTGGTAGAAATCCACACGCGCGTTCTGCCAAAAGCACCATTTGCATGCCTATCGTGTGGTTTTGCAGAAAACTGCGTCCGCGTCTACCAAAAGATGCATGCGCATGCTTAAAACGCGCTTTGGCACAAATCCATGTGCGGATGTTAAAAAGAGCAGCATCGGCATGCTTTTCACGTCGTTTGGTAGAAATCCACGCGCGCGTTCTGCCAAAAGCACCATTTGCATGCATATCGTGTGGTTTTGCAGAAAACTGCGTCCGCGTCTACCAAAAGATGCATGCGCATGCTTAAAACGCGTTTTGGCACAAATCCATGTGCGGGCGCTAAAAAGAGCAGCATCGGCATGCTTTTCACGTCGTTTGGTAGAAATCCACACGCGCGTTCTGCCAAAAGCACCATTTGCATGCATATCGTGTGGTTTTGCAGAAAACTGCGTCCGCGTCTACCAAAAGATGCATGCGCATGCTTAAAACGCGCTTTGGCACAAATCCATGTGCGGATGTTAAAAAGAGCAGCGTCGGCATGCTTTTCACGTCGTTTGGTAGAAATCCACACGCGCGTTCTGCCAAAAGCACCATTTGCATGCCTATCGTGTGGTTTTGCAGAAAACTGCGTCCGCGTCTACCAAAAGATGCATGTGCATGCTAAAAACGCGTTTTGGCACAAATCCATGTGCGGGTGCTAAAAAGAGCAGCATCGGCATGCTTTTCACGTCGTTTGGTAGAAATCCACGCGCGCGTTCTGCCAAAAGCACCATTTGCATGCCTATCGTGTGGTTTTGCAGAAAACTGCGTCCGCGTCTACCAAAAGATGCATGCGCATGCTTAAAACGCGTTTTGGCACAAATCCATGTGCGGGCGCTAAAAAGAGCAGCATCGGCATGCTTTTCACGTCGTTTGGTAGAAATCCACGCGCGCGTTCTGCCAAAAGCACCATTTGCATGCCTATCGTGTTGTTTTGCAGAAAACTGCGTCCGCGGCTACCAAAAGATGCATGCGCATGCTTAAAACGCGTTTTGGCACAAATCCATGTGCGGATGTTAAAAAGAGCAGCATCGGCATGCTTTTCACGTCGTTTGGTAGAAATCCACGCGCGCGTTCTGCCAAAAGCACCATTTGCATGCCTATCGTGTGGTTTTGCAGAAAACTGCGTCCGCGTCTACCAAAAGATGCATGCGCATGCTTAAAACGCGTTTTGGCACAAATCCATGTGCGGGTGCTAAAAAGAGCAGCATCGGCATGCTTTTCACGTCGTTTGGTAGAAATCCACACGCGCGTTCTGCCAAAAGCACCATTTGCATGCCTATCGTGTGGTTTTGCAGAAAACTGCGTCCGCGTCTACCAAAAGATGCATGCGCATGCTTAAAACGCGCTTTGGCACAAATCCATGTGCGGATGTTAAAAAGAGCAGCATCGGCATGCTTTTCACGTCGTTTGGTAGAAATCCACGCGCGCGTTCTGCCAAAAGCACCATTTGCATGCATATCGTGTGGTTTTGCAGAAAACTGCGTCCGCGTCTACCAAAAGATGCATGCGCATGCTTAAAACGCGTTTTGGCACAAATCCATGTGCGGGCGCTAAAAAGAGCAGCATCGGCATGCTTTTCACGTCGTTTGGTAGAAATCCACACGCGCGTTCTGCCAAAAGCACCATTTGCATGCATATCGTGTGGTTTTGCAGAAAACTGCGTCCGCGTCTACCAAAAGATGCATGCGCATGCTTAAAACGCGCTTTGGCACAAATCCATGTGCGGATGTTAAAAAGAGCAGCGTCGGCATGCTTTTCACGTCGTTTGGTAGAAATCCACGCGCGCGTTCTGCCAAAAGCACCATTTGCATGCATATCGTGTGGTTTTGCAGAAAACTGCGTCCGCGTCTACCAAAAGATGCATGCGCATGCTTAAAACGCGTTTTGGCACAAATCCATGTGCGGGTGCTAAAAAGAGCAGCATCGGCATGCTTTTCACGTCGTTTGGTAGAAATCCACACGCGCGTTCTGCCAAAAGCACCATTTGCATGCATATCGTGTGGTTTTGCAGAAAACTGCGTCCGCGTCTACCAAAAGATGCATGTGCATGCTAAAAACGCGTTTTGGCACAAATCCATGTGCGGGTGCTAAAAAGAGCAGCATCGGCATGCTGTTCACGTCGTTTGGTAGAAATCCACGCCCGCGTTCTGCCAAAAGCACCATTTGCATGCCTATCGTGTGGTTTGGCAGAAAACTGCGTCCGCGTCTACCAAAAAATGCATGCGCATGCTTAAAACGCGTTTTGGCACAAATCCATGTGCGGATGTTAAAAAGAGCAGCATCGGCATGCTTTTCACGTCGTTTGGTAGAAATCCACGCGCGCGTTCTGCCAAAAGCACCATTTGCATGCATATCGTGTGGTTTTGCAGAAAACTGCGTCCGCGTCTACCAAAAGATGCATGCGCATGCTTAAAACGCGTTTTGGCACAAATCCATGTGCGGGTGCTAAAAAGAGCAGCATCGGCATGCTTTTCACGTCGTTTGGTAGAAATCCACACGCGCGTTCTGCCAAAAGCACCATTTGCATGCCTATCGTGTGGTTTTGCAGAAAACTGCGTCCGCGTCTACCAAAAGATGCATGCGCATGCTTAAAACGCGCTTTGGCACAAATCCATGTGCGGATGTTAAAAAGAGCAGCATCGGCATGCTTTTCACGTCGTTTGGTAGAAATCCACGCGCGCGTTCTGCCAAAAGCACCATTTGCATGCATATCGTGTGGTTTTGCAGAAAACTGCGTCCGCGTCTACCAAAAGATGCATGTGCATGCTAAAAACGCGTTTTGGCAAAAATCCATGGGCGGATGTTAAAAAGAGCAGCATCGGCATGCTTTTCACGTCGTTTGGTAGAAATCCACGCGCGCGTTCTGCCAAAAGCACCATTTGCATGCATATCGTGTGGTTTTGCAGAAAACTGCGTCCGCGTCTACCAAAAGATGCATGCGCATGCTTAAAACGCGTTTTGGCACAAATCCATGTGCGGGTGCTAAAAAGAGCAGCATCGGCATGCTTTTCACGTCGTTTGGTAGAAATCCACACGCGCGTTCTGCCAAAAGCACCATTTGCATGCCTATCGTGTGGTTTTGCAGAAAACTGCGTCCGCGTCTACCAAAAGATGCATGCGCATGCTTAAAACGCGCTTTGGCACAAATCCATGTGCGGGTGCTAAAAAGAGCAGCATCGGCATGCTTTTCACGTCGTTTGGTAGAAATCCACACGCGCGTTCTGCCAAAAGCACCATTTGCATGCATATCGTGTGGTTTTGCAGAAAACTGCGTCCGCGTCTACCAAAAGATGCATGTGCATGCTAAAAACGCGTTTTGGCACAAATCCATGTGCGGGTGCTAAAAAGAGCAGCATCGGCATGCTTTTCACGTCGTTTGGTAGAAATCCACACGCGCGTTCTGCCAAAAGCACCATTTGCATGCCTATCGTGTGGTTTTGCAGAAAACTGCGTCCGCGTCTACCAAAAGATGCATGCACATGCTTAAAACGCGCTTTGGCACAAATCCATGTGCGGATGTTAAAAAGAGCAGCATCGGCATGCTTTTCACGTCGTTTGGTAGAAATCCACGCGCGCGTTCTGCCAAAAGCAGCATTTGCATGCATATCGTGTGGTTTTGCAGAAAACTGCGTCCGCGTCTACCAAAAGATGCATGCGCATGCTTAAAACGCGTTTTGGCACAAATCCATGTGCGGGTGCTAAAAAGAGCAGCATCGGCATGCTTTTCACGTCGTTTGGTAGAAATCCACACGCGCGTTCTGTCAAAAGCACCATTTGCATGCCTATCGTGTGGTTTTGCAGAAAACTGCGTCCGCGTCTACCAAAAGATGCATGCGCATGCTTAAAACGCGCTTTGGCACAAATCCATGTGCGGATGTTAAAAAGAGCAGCATCGGCATGCTTTTCACGTCGTTTGGTAGAAATCCACGCGCGCGTTCTGCCAGAAGCACCATTTGCATGCATATCGTGTGGTTTTGCAGAAAACTGCGTCCGCGTCTACCAAAAGATGCATGTGCATGCTAAAAACGCGTTTTGGCACAAATCCATGGGCGGATGTTAAAAAGAGCAGCATCGGCATGCTTTTCACGTCGTTTGGTAGAAATCCACGCGCGCGTTCTGCCAAAAGCACCATTTGCATGCATATCGTGTGGTTTTGCAGAAAACTGCGTCCGCGTCTACCAAAAGATGCATGCGCATGCTTAAAACGCGTTTTGGCACAAATCCATGTGCGGGTGCTAAAAAGAGCAGCATCGGCATGCTTTTCACGTCGTTTGGTAGAAATCCACACGCGCATTCTGCCAAAAGCACCATTTGCATGCCTATCGTGTGGTTTTGCAGAAAACTGCGTCCGCGTCTACCAAAAGATGCATGCGCTTGCTTAAAACGCGCTTTGGCACAAATCCATGTGCGGGTGCTAAAAAGAGCAGCATCGGCATGCTTTTCACGTCGTTTGGTAGAAATCCACACGCGCGTTCTGCCAAAAGCACCATTTGCATGCATATCGTGTGGTTTTGCAGAAAACTGCGTCCGCGTCTACCAAAAGATGCATGTGCATGCTAAAAACGCGTTTTGGCACAAATCCATGTGCGGGTGCTAAAAGAGCAGCATCGGCATGCTTTTCACGTCGTTTGGTAGAAATCCACACGCGCGTTCTGCCAAAAGCACAATTTGCATGCCTATCGTGTGGTTTTGCAGAAAACTGCGTCCGCGTCTACCAAAAGATGCATGCACATGCTTAAAACGCGCTTTGGCACAAATCCATGTGCGGATGTTAAAAAGAGCAGCATCGGCATGCTTTTCACGTCGTTTGGTAGAAATCCACGCGCGCGTTCTGCCAAAAGCACCATTTGCATGCATATCGTGTGGTTTTGCAGAAAACTGCGTCCGCGTCTACCAAAAGATGCATGCGCATGCTTAAAACGCGTTTTGGCACAAATCCATGTGCGGGTGCTAAAAAGAGCAGCATCGGCATGCTTTTCACGTCCTTTGGTAGAAATCCACACGCGCGTTCTGCCAAAAGCACCATTTGCATGCCTATCGTGTGGTTTTGCAGAAAACTGCGTCCGCGTCTACCAAAAGATGCATGCGCATGCTTAAAACGCGTTTTGGCACAAATCCATGTGCGGATGTTAAAAAGAGCAGCATCGGCATGCTTTTCACGTCGTTTGGTAGAAATCCACGCGCGCGTTCTGCCAAAAGCACCATTTGCATGCATATCGTGTGGTTTTGCAGAAAACTGCGTCCGCGTCTACCAAAAGATGCATGCGCATGCTTAAAACGCGTTTTGGCACAAATCCATGTGCGGGCGCTAAAAAGAGCAGCATCGGCATGCTTTTCACGTCGTTTGGTAGAAATCCACACGCGCGTTCTGCCAAAAGCACCATTTGCATGCATATCGTGTGGTTTTGCAGAAAACTGCGTCCGCGTCTACCAAAAGATGCATGCGCATGCTTAAAACGCGCTTTGGCACAAATCCATGTGCGGATGTTAAAAAGAGCAGCGTCGGCATGCTTTTCACGTCGTTTGGTAGAAATCCACGCGCGCGTTCTGCCAAAAGCACCATTTGCATGCATATCGTGTGGTTTTGCAGAAAACTGCGTCCGCGTCTACCAAAAGATGCATGCGCATGCTTAAAACGCGTTTTGGCACAAATCCATGTGCGGGTGCTAAAAGAGCAGCATCGGCATGCTTTTCACGTCGTTTGGTAGAAATCCACACGCGCGTTCTGCCAAAAGCACCATTTGCATGCATATCGTGTGGTTTTGCAGAAAACTGCGTCCGCGTCTACCAAAGATGCATGTGCATGCTAAAAACGCGTTTTGGCACAAATCCATGTGCGGGTGCTAAAAAGAGCAGCATCGGCATGCTTTTCACGTCGTTTGGTAGAAATCCACGCGCGCGTTCTGCCAAAAGCACCATTTGCATGCCTATCGTGTGGTTTTGCAGAAAACTGCGTCCGCGTCTACCAAAAGATGCATGCGCATGCTTAAAACGCGTTTTGGCACAAATCCATGTGCGGATGTTAAAAAGAGCAGCATCGGCATGCTTTTCACGTCGTTTGGTAGAAATCCACGCGCTAGTTCTGCCAAAAGCACCATTTGCATGCATATCGTGTGGTTTTGCAGAAAACTGCGTCCGCGTCTACCAAAAGATGCATGCGCATGCTTGAAACGCGTTTTGGCACAAATCCATGTGCGGGTGCTAAAAAGAGAAGCATCGGCATGCTTTTCACGTCGTTTGGTAGAAATCCACACGCGCGTTCTGCCAAAAGCACCATTTGCATGCCTATCGTGTGGTTTTGCAGAAAACTGCGTCCGCGTCTACCAAAAGATGCATGCGCATGCTTAAAACGCGCTTTGGCACAAATCCAT
Organism: Dermacentor variabilis; assembly: GCF_050947875.1. Lineage (NCBI taxonomy): Eukaryota > Metazoa > Arthropoda > Arachnida > Ixodida > Ixodidae > Dermacentor > Dermacentor variabilis. Next base: position 41,631 of record NW_027460413.1, on the reverse strand, counting down.
GTGCGGATGTTAAAAAGAGCAGCATCGGCATGCTTTTCACGTCGTTTGGTAGAAATCCACGCGCGCGTTCTGCCAAAAGCACCATTTGCATGCATATCGTGTGGTTTTGCAGAAAACTGCGTCCGCGTCTACCAAAAGATGCATGTGCATGCTAAAACGCGTTTTGGCACAAATCCATGTGCGGATGTTAAAAAGAGCAGCATCGGCATGCTTTTCACGTCGTTTGGTAGAAATCCACGCGCGCGTTCTGCCAAAAGCACCATTTGCATGCATATCGTCTGGTTTTGCAGAAAACTGCGTCCGCGTCTACCAAAAGATGCATGCGCATGCTTAAAACGCGTTTTGGCACAAATCCATGTGCGGGTGCTAAAAAGAGCAGCATCGGCATGCTTTTCACGTCGTTTGGTAGAAATCCACACGCGCGTTCTGCCAAAAGCACCATTTGCATGCCTATCGTGTGGTTTTGCAGAAAACTGCGTCCGCGTCTACCAAAAGATGCATGCGCATGCTTAAAACGCGCTTTGGCACAAATCCATGTGCGGGTGCTAAAAAGAGCAGCATCGGCATGCTTTTCACGTCGTTTGGTAGAAATCCACACGCGCGTTCTGCCAAAAGCACCATTTGCATGCATATCGTGTGGTTTTGCAGAAAACTGCGTCCGCGTCTACCAAAAGATGCATGTGCATGCTAAAACGCGTTTTGGCACAAATCCATGTGCGGGTGCTAAAAAGAGCAGCATCGGCATGCTTTTCACGTCGTTTGGTAGAAATCCACGCGCGCGTTCTGCCAAAAGCACCATTTGCATGCCTATCGTGTGGTTTTGCAGAAAACTGCGTCCGCGTCTACCAAAAGATGCATGCGCATGCTTAAAACGCGTTTTGGCACAAATCCATGTGCGGATGTTAAAAAGAGCAGCATCGGCATGCTTTTCACGTCGTTTGGTAGAAATCCACGCGCGCGTTCTGCCAAAAGCACCATTTGCATGCATATCGTGTGGTTTTGCAGAAAACTGCGTCCGCGTCTACCAAAAGATGCATGCGCATGCTTAAAACGCGTTTTGGCACAAATCCATGTGCGGGTGCTAAAAAGAGCAGCATCGGCATGCTTTTCACGTCGTTTGGTAGAAATCCACACGCGCGTTCTGCCAAAAGCACCATTTGCATGCATATCGTGTGGTTTTGCAGAAAACTGCGTCCGCGTCTACCAAAAGATGCATGCGCATGCTTAAAACGCGCTTTGGCACAAATCCATCTGCGGATGTTAAAAAGAGCAGCGTCGGCATGCTTTTCACGTCGTTTGGTAGAAATCCACGCGCGCGTTCTGCCAAAAGCACCATTTGCATGCATATCGTGTGGTTTTGCAGAAAACTGCGTCCGCGTCTACCAAAAGATGCATGCGCATGCTTAAAACGCGTTTAGCACAAATCCATGTGCGGGTGCTAAAAAGAGCAGCATCGGCATGCTTTTCACGTCGTTTGGTAGAAATCCACACGCGCGTTCTGCCAAAAGCACCATTTGCATGCATATCGTGTGGTTTTGCAGAAAACTGCGTCCGCGTCTACCAAAAGATGCATGTGCATGCTAAAAACGCGTTTTGGCACAAATCCATGTGCGGGTGCTAAAAAGAGCAGCATCGGCATGCTTTTCACGTCGTTTGGTAGAAATCCACGCGCGCGTTCTGCCAAAAGCACCATTTGCATGCCTATCGTGTGGTTTTGCAGAAAACTGCGTCCGCGTCTACCAAAAGATGCATGCGCATGCTTAAAACGCGTTTTGGCACAATTCCATGTGCGGATGTTAAAAAGAGCAGCATCGGCATGCTTTTCACGTCGTTTGGTAGAAATCCACGCGCGCGTTCTGCCAAAAGCACCATTTGCATGCATATCGTGTGGTTTTGCAGAAAACTGCGTCCGCGTCTACCAAAAGATGCATGCGCATGCTTAAAACGCGTTTTGGCACAAATCCATGTGCGGGTGCTAAAAAGAGCAGCATCGGCATGCTTTTCACGTCGTTTGGTAGAAATCCACACGCGCGTTCTGCAAAAAGCACCATTTGCATGCCTATCGTGTGGTTTTGCAGAAAACTGCGTCCGCGTCTACCAAAAGATGCATGCGCATGCTTAAAACGCGCTTTGGCACAAATCCATGTGCGGATGTTAAAAAGAGCAGCATCGGCATGCTTTTCACGTCGTTTGGTAGAAATCCACGCGCGCGTTCTGCCAAAAGCACCATTTGCATGCATATCGTGTGGTTTTGCAGAAAACTGCGTCCGCGTCTACCAAAAGATGCATGCGCATGCTTAAAACGCGTTTTGGCACAAATCCATGTGCGGTTGCTAAAAAGAGCAGCATCGGCATGCTTTTCACGTCGTTTGGTAGAAATCCACACGCGCGTTCTGCCAAAAGCACCATTTGCATGCCTATCGTGTGGTTTTGCAGAAAACTGCGTCCGCGTCTACCAAAAGATGCATGCGCATGCTTAAAACGCGCTTTGGCACAAATCCATGTGCGGATGTTAAAAAGAGCAGCATCGGCATGCTTTTCACGTCGTTTGGTAGAAATCCACACGCGCGTTCTGCCAAAAGCACCATTTGCATGCATATCGTGTGGTTTTGCAGAAAACTGTGTCCGCGTCTACCAAAAGATGCATGTGCATGCTAAAAACGCGTTTTGGCACAAATCCATGTGCGGATGTTAAAAAGAGCAGCATCGGCATGCTTTTCACGTCGTTTGGTAGAAATCCACACGCGCGTTCTGCCAAAAGCACCATTTGCATGCATATCGTGTGGTTTTGCAGAAAACTGCGTCCGCGTCTACCAAAAGATGCATGTGCATGCTAAAAACGCGTTTTGGCACAAATCCATGTGCGGATGTTAAAAAGAGCAGCATCGGCATGCTTTTCACGTCGTTTGGTAGAAATCCACGCGCGCGTTCTGCCAAAAGCACCATTTGCATGCATATCGTGTGGTTTTGCAGAAAACTGCGTCCGCGTCTACCAAAAGATGCATGCGCATGCTTAAAACGCGTTTTGGCACAAATCCATGTGCGGGTGCTAAAAAGAGCAGCATCGGCATGCTTTTCACGTCGTTTGGTAGAAATCCACACGCGCGTTCTGCCAAAAGCACCATTTGCATGCCTATCGTGTGGTTTTGCAGAAAACTGCGTCCGCGTCTACCAAAAGATGCATGCGCATGCTTAAAACGCGCTTTGGCACAAATCCATGTGCGGGTGCTAAAAAGAGCAGCATCGGCATGCTTTTCACGTCGTTTGGTAGAAATCCACACGCGCGTTCTGCCAAAAGCACCATTTGCATGCATATCGTGTGGTTTTGCAGAAAACTGTGTCAGCGTCTACCAAAAGATGCATGTGCATGCTAAAAACGCGTTTTGGCACAAATCCATGTGCGGGTGCTAAAAAGAGCAGCATCGGCATGCTTTTCACGTCGTTTGGTAGAAATCCACACGCGCGTTCTGCCAAAAGCACCATTTGCATGCCTATCGTGTGGTTTTGCAGAAAACTGCGTCCGCGTCTACCAAAAGATGCATGCGCATGCTTAAAACGCGTTTTGGCACAAATCCATGTGCGGGTGCTAAAAAGAGCAGCATCGGCATGCTTTTCACGTCGTTTGGTAGAAATCCACACGCACGTTCTGCCAAAAGCACCATTTGCATGCATATCGTGTGGTTTTGCAGAAAACTGCGTCCGCGTCTACCAAAAGATGCATGTGCATGCTAAAAACGCGTTTTGGCACAAATCCATGTGCGGGTGCTAAAAAGAGCAGCATCGGCATGCTTTTCACGTCGTTTGGTAGAAATCCACGCGCGCGTTCTGCCAAAAGCACCATTTGCATGCCTATCGTGTGGTTTTGCAGAAAACTGCGTCCGCGTCTACCAAAAGATGCATGCGCATGCTTAAAACGCGCTTTGGCACAAATCCATGTGCGGATGTTAAAAAGAGCAGCATCGGCATGCTTTTCACGTCGTTTGTAGAAATCCACGCGCGCGTTCTGCCAAAAGCACCATTTGCATGCATATCGTGTGGTTTTGCAGAAAACTGCGTCCGCGTCTACCAAAAGATGCATGCGCATGCTTAAAACGCGTTTTGGCACAAATCCATGTGCGGGTGCTAAAAAGAGCAGCATCGGCATGCTTTTCACGTCGTTTGGTAGAAATCCACACGCGCGTTCTGCCAAAAGCACCATTTGCATGCATATCGTGTGGTTTTGCAGAAAACTGCGTCCGCGTCTACCAAAAGATGCATGCGCATGCTTAAAACGCGCTTTGGCACAAATCCATGTGCGGATGTTAAAAAGAGCAGCGTCGGCATGCTTTTCACGTCGTTTGGTAGAAATCCACGCGCGCGTTCTGCCAAAAGCACCATTTGCATGCATATCGTGTGGTTTTGCAGAAAACTGCGTCCGCGTCTACCAAAAGATGCATGCGCATGCTTAAAACGCGTTTTGGCACAAATCCATGTGCGGGTGCTAAAAAGAGCAGCATCGGCATGCTTTTCACGTCGTTTGGTAGAAATCCACACGCGCGTTCTGCCAAAAGCACCATTTGCATGCATATCGTGTGGTTTTGCAGAAAACTGCGTCCGCGTCTACCAAAAGATGCATGTGCATGCTAAAAACGCGTTTTGGCACAAATCCATGTGCGGGCGCTAAAAAGAGCAGCATCGGCATGCTTTTCACGTCGTTTGGTAGAAATCCACGCGCGCGTTCTGCCAAAAGCACCATTTGCATGCCTATCGTGTGGTTTTGCAGAAAACTGCGTCCGCGTCTACCAAAAGATGCATGCGCATGCTTAAAACGCGTTTTGGCACAAATCCATGTGCGGATGTTAAAAAGAGCAGCATCGGCATGCTTTTCACGTCGTTTGGTAGAAATCCACGCGCGCGTTCTGCCAAAAGCACCATTTGCATGCATATCGTGTGGTTTTGCAGAAAACTGCGTCCGCGTCTACCAAAAGATGCATGCGCATGCTTAAAACGCGTTTTGGCACAAATCCATGTGCGGGTGCTAAAAAGAGCAGCATCGGCATGCTTTTCACGTCGTTTGGTAGAAATCCACACGCGCGTTCTGCCAAAAGCACCATTTGCATGCCTATCGTGTGGTTTTGCAGAAAACTGCGTCCGCGTCTACCAAAAGATGCATGCGCATGCTTAAAACGCGCTTTGGCACAAATCCATGTGCGGATGTTAAAAAGAGCAGCATCGGCATGCTTTTCACGTCGTTTGGTAGAAATCCACGCGCGCGTTCTGCCAAAAGCACCATTTGCATGCATATCGTGTGGTTTTGCAGAAAACTGCGTCCGCGTCTACCAAAAGATGCATGCGCATGCTTAAAACGCGTTTTGGCACAAATCCATGTGCGGGTGCTAAAAAGAGCAGCATCGGCATGCTTTTCACGTCGTTTGGTAGAAATCCACACGCGCGTTCTGCCAAAAGCACCATTTGCATGCCTATCGTGTGGTTTTGCAGAAAACTGCGTCCGCGTCTACCAAAAGATGCATGCGCATGCTTAAAACGCGCTTTGGCACAAATCCATGTGCGGATGTTAAAAAGAGCAGCATCGGCATGCTTTTCACGTCGTTTGGTAGAAATCCACACGCGCGTTCTGCCAAAAGCACCATTTTCATGCATATCGTGTGGTTTTGCAGAAAACTGCGTCCGCGTCTACCAAAAGATGCATGCGCATGCTTAAAACGCGTTTTGGCACAAATCCATGTGCGGATGTTAAAAAGAGCAGCATCGGCATGCTTTTCACGTCGTTTGGTAGAAATCCACGCGCGCGTTCTGCCAAAAGCACCATTTGCATGCCTATCGTGTGGTTTTGCAGAAAACTGCGTCCGCGTCTACCAAAAGATGCATGCGCATGCTTAAAACGCGTTTTGGCACAAATCCATGTGCGGATGTTAAAAAGAGCAGCATCGGCATGCTTTTCACGTCGTTTGGTAGAAATCCACGCGCGCGTTCTGCCAAAAGCACCATTTGCATGCATATCGTGTGGTTTTGCAGAAAACTGCGTCCGCGTCTACCAAAAGATGCATGCGCATGCTTAAAACGCGTTTTGGCACAAATCCATGTGCGGGTGCTAAAAAGAGCAGCATCGGCATGCTTTTCACGTCGTTTGGTAGAAATCCACACGCGCGTTCTGCCAAAAGCACCATTTGCATGCCTATCGTGTGGTTTTGCAGAAAACTGCGTCCGCGTCTACCAAAAGATGCATGCGCATGCTTAAAACGCGCTTTGGCACAAATCCATGTGCGGATGTTAAAAAGAGCAGCATCGGCATGCTTTTCACGTCGTTTGGTAGAAATCCACGCGCGCGTTCTGCCAAAAGCACCATTTGCATGCATATCGTGTGGTTTTGCAGAAAACTGCGCCCGCGTCTACCAAAAGATGCATGCGCATGCTTAAAACGCGTTTTGGCACAAATCCATGTGCGGGTGCTAAAAAGAGCAGCATCGGCATGCTTTTCACGTCGTTTGGTAGAAATCCACACGCGCGTTCTGCCAAAAGCACCATTTGCATGCATATCGTGTGGTTTTGCAGAAAACTGCGTCCGCGTCTACCAAAAGATGCATGCGCATGCTTAAAACGCGCTTTGGCACAAATCCATGTGCGGATGTTAAAAAGAGCAGCGTCGGCATGCTTTTCACGTCGTTTGGTAGAAATCCACGCGCGCGTTCTGCCAAAAGCACCATTTGCATGCATATCGTGTGGTTTTGCAGAAAACTGCGTCCGCGTCTACCAAAAGATGCATGCGCATGCTTAAAACGCGTTTTGGCACAAATCCATGTGCGGGTGCTAAAAAGAGCAGCATCGGCATGCTTTTCACGTCGTTTGGTAGAAATCCACACGCGCGTTCTGCCAAAAGCACCATTTGCATGCATATCGTGTGGTTTTGCAGAAAACTGCGTCCGCGTCTACCAAAAGATGCATGTGCATGCTAAAAACGCGTTTTGGCACAAATCCATGTGCGGGTGCTAAAAAGAGCAGCATCGGCATGCTTTTCACGTCGTTTGGTAGAAATCCACGCGCGCGTTCTGCCAAAAGCACCATTTGCATGCCTATCGTGTGGTTTTGCAGAAAACTGCGTCCGCGTCTACCAAAAGATGCATGCGCATGCTTAAAACGCGTTTTGGCACAAATCCATGTGCGGATGTTAAAAAGAGCAGCATCGGCATGCTTTTCACGTCGTTTGGTAGAAATCCACGCGCGCGTTCTGCCAAAAGCACCATTTGCATGCATATCGTGTGGTTTTGCAGAAAACTGCGTCCGCGTCTACCAAAAGATGCATGCGCATGCTTAAAACGCGTTTTGGCACAAATCCATGTGCGGGTGCTAAAAAGAGCAGCATCGGCATGCTTTTCACGTCGTTTGGTAGAAATCCACACGCGCGTTCTGCCAAAAGCACCATTTGCATGCCTATCGTGTGGTTTTGCAGAAAACTGCGTCCGCGTCTACCAAAAGATGCATGCGCATGCTTAAAACGCGCTTTGGCACAAATCCATGTGCGGATGTTAAAAAGAGCAGCATCGGCATGCTTTTCACGTCGTTTGGTGGAAATCCACGCGCGCGTTCTGCCAAAAGCACCATTTGCATGCATATCGTGTGGTTTTGCAGAAAACTGCGTCCGCGTCTACCAAAAGATGCATGCGCATGCTTAAAACGCGTTTTGGCACAAATCCATGTGCGGGTGCTAAAAAGAGCAGCATCGGCATGCTTTTCACGTCGTTTGGTAGAAATCCACACGCGCGTTCTGCCAAAAGCACCATTTTCATGCATATCGTGTGGTTTTGCAGAAAACTGCGTCCGCGTCTACCAAAAGATGCATGTGCATGCTAAAAACGCGTTTTGGCACAAATCCATGTGCGGGTGCTAAAAAGAGCAGCATCGGCATGCTTTTCACGTCGTTTGGTAGAAATCCACGCGCGCGTTCTGCCAAAAGCACCATTTGCATGCCTATCGTGTGGTTTTGCAGAAAACTGCGTCCGCGTCTACCAAAAGATGCATGCGCATGCTTAAAACGCGTTTTGGCACAAATCCATGTGCGGGTGCTAAAAAGAGCAGCATCGGCATGCTTTTCACGTCGTTTGGTAGAAATCCACACGCGCGTTCTGCCAAAAGCACCATTTGCATGCCTATCGTGTGGTTTTGCAGAAAACTGCGTCCGCGTCTACCAAAAGATGCATGCGCATGCTTAAAACGCGTTATGGCACAAATCCATGTGCGGGTGCTAAAAAGAGCAGCATCGGCATGCTTTTCACGTCGTTTGGTAGAAATCCACACGCGCGTTCTGCCAAAAGCACCATTTGCATGCATATCGTGTGGTTTTGCAGAAAACTGCGTCCGCGTCTACCAAAAGATGCATGCGCATGCTTAAAACGCGCTTTGGCACAAATCCATGTGCGGATGTTAAAAAGAGCAGCGTCGGCATGCTTTTCACGTCGTTTGGTAGAAATCCACGCGCGCGTTCTGCCAAAAGCACCATTTGCATGCATATCGTGTGGTTTTGCAGAAAACTGCGTCCGCGTCTACCAAAAGATGCATGCGCATGCTTAAAACGCGTTTTGGCACAAATCCATGTGCGGGTGCTAAAAAGAGCAGCATCGGCATGCTTTTCACGTCGTTTGGTAGAAATCCACACGCGCGTTCTGCCAAAAGCACCATTTGCATGCATATCGTGTGGTTTTGCAGAAAACTGCGTCCGCGTCTACCAAAAGATGCATGTGCATGCTAAAAACGCGTTTTGGCACAAATCCATGTGCGGGTGCTAAAAAGAGCAGCATCGGCATGCTTTTCACGTCGTTTGGTAGAAATCCACGCGCGCGTTCTGCCAAAAGCACCATTTGCATGCCTATCGTGTGGTTTTGCAGAAAACTGCGTCCGCGTCTACCAAAAGATGCATGCGCATGCTTAAAACGCGTTTTGGCACAAATCCATGTGCGGATGTTAAAAAGAGCAGCATCGGCATGCTTTTCACGTCGTTTGGTAGAAATCCACGCGCGCGTTCTGCCAAAAGCACCATTTGCATGCATATCGTGTGGTTTTGCAGAAAACTGCGTCCGCGTCTACCAAAAGATGCATGCGCATGCTTAAAACGCGTTTTGGCACAAATCCATGTGCGGGTGCTAAAAAGAGCAGCATCGGCATGCTTTTCACGTCGTTTGGTAGAAATCCACACGCGCGTTCTGCCAAAAGCACCATTTGCATGCCTATCGTGTGGTTTTGCAGAAAACTGCGTCCGCGTCTACCAAAAGATGCATGCGCATGCTTAAAACGCGCTTTGGCACAAATCCATGTGCGGGTGCTAAAAAGAGCAGCATCGGCATGCTTTTCACGTCGTTTGGTAGAAATCCACGCGCGCGTTCTGCCAAAAGCACCATTTGCATGCCTATCGTGTGGTTTTGCAGAAAACTGCGTCCGCGTCTACCAAAAGATGCATGCGCATGCTTAAAACGCGTTTTGGCACAAATCCATGTGCGGATGTTAAAAAGAGCAGCATCGGCATGCTTTTCACGTCGTTTGGTAGAAATCCACGCGCGCGTTCTGCCAAAAGCACCATTTGCATGCATATCGTGTGGTTTTGCAGAAAACTGCGTCCGCGTCTACCAAAAGATGCATGCGCATGCTTAAAACGCGTTTTGGCACAAATCCATGTGCGGGTGCTAAAAAGAGCAGCATCGGCATGCTTTTCACGTCGTTTGGTAGAAATCCACACGCGCGTTCTGCCAAAAGCACCATTTGCATGCCTATCGTGTGGTTTTGCAGAAAACTGCGTCCGCGTCTACCAAAAGATGCATGCGCATGCTTAAAACGCGCTTTGGCACAAATCCATGTGCGGATGTTAAAAAGAGCAGCATCGGCATGCTTTTCACGTCGTTTGGTAGAAATCCACGCGCGCGTTCTGCCAAAAGCACCATTTGCATGCATATCGTGTGGTTTTGCAGAAAACTGCGTCCGCGTCTACCAAAAGATGCATGCGCATGCTTAAAACGCGTTTTGGCACAAATCCATGTGCGGGTGCTAAAAAGAGCAGCATCGGCATGCTTTTCACGTCGTTTGGTAGAAATCCACACGCGCGTTCTGCCAAAAGCACCATTCGCATGCCTATCGTGTGGTTTTGCAGAAAACTGCGTCCGCGTCTACCAAAAGATGCATGCGCATGCTTAAAACGCGCTTTGGCACAAATCCATGTGCGGATGTTAAAAAGAGCAGCATCGGCATGCTTTTCACGTCGTTTGGTAGAAATCCACGCGCGCGTTCTGCCAAAAGCACCATTTGCATGCATATCGTGTGGTTTTGCAGAAAACTGCGTCCGCGTCTACCAAAAGATGCATGCGCATGCTTAAAACGCGTGTTGGCACAAATCCATGTGCGGGTGCTAAAAAGAGCAGCATCGGCATGCTTTTCACGTCGTTTGGTAGAAATCCACACGCGCGTTCTGCCAAAAGCACCATTTGCATGCCTATCGTGTGGTTTTGCAGAAAACTGCGTCCGCGTCTACCAAAAGATGCATGCGCATGCTTAAAACGCGCTTTGGCACAAATCCATGTGCGGATGTTAAAAAGAGCAGCGTCGGCATGCTTTTCACGTCGTTTGGTAGAAATCCACGCGCGCGTTCTGCCAAAAGCACCATTTGCATGCATATCGTTTGGTTTTGCAGAAAACTGCGTCCGCGTCTACCAAAAGATGCATGCGCATGCTTAAAACGCGTTTTGGCACAAATCCATGTGCGGGTGCTAAAAAGAGCAGCATCGGCATGCTTTTCACGTCGTTTGGTAGAAATCCACGCGCGCGTTCTGCCAAAAGCACCATTTGCATGCCTATCGTGTGGTTTTGCAGAAAACTGCGTCCGCGTCTACCAAAAGATGCATGCGCATGCTTAAAACGCGTTTTGGCACAAATCCATGTGCGGATGTTAAAAAGAGCAGCATCGGCATGCTTTTCACGTCGTTTGGTAGAAATCCACGCGCGCGTTCTGCCAAAAGCACCATTTGCATGCATATCGTGTGGTTTTGCAGAAAACTGCGTCCGCGTCTACCAAAAGATGCATGCGCATGCTTAAAACGCGCTTTGGCACAAATCCATGTGCGGATGTTAAAAAGAGCAGCATCGGCATGCTTTTCACGTCGTTTGGTAGAAATCCACGCGCGCGTTCTGCCAAAAGCACCATTTGCATGCATATCGTGTGGTTTTGCAGAAAACTGCGTCCGCGTCTACCAAAAGATGCATGCGCATGCTTAAAACGCGTTTTGGCACAAATCCATGTGCGGGTGCTAAAAAGAGCAGCATCGGCATGCTTTTCACGTCGTTTGGTAGAAATCCACACGCGCGTTCTGCCAAAAGCACCATTTGCATGCCTATCGTGTGGTTTTGCAGAAAACTGCGTCCGCGTCTACCAAAAGATGCATGCGCATGCTTAAAACGCGCTTTGGCACAAATCCATGTGCGGATGTTAAAAAGAGCAGCATCGGCATGCTTTTCACGTCGTTTGGTAGAAATCCACACGCGCGTTCTGCCAAAAGCACCATTTGCATGCATATCGTGTGGTTTTGCAGAAAACTGCGTCCGCGTCTACCAAAAGATGCATGTGCATGCTAAAAACGCGTTTTGGCACAAATCCATGTGCGGATGTTAAAAAGAGCAGCATCGGCATGCTTTTCACGTCGTTTGGTAGAAATCCACACGCGCGTTCTGCCAAAAGCACCATTTGCGTGCATATCGTGTGGTTTTGCAGAAAACTGCGTCCGCGTCTACCAAAAGATGCATGTGCATGCTAAAAACGCGTTTTGGCACAAATCCATGTGCGGATGTTAAAAAGAGCAGCATCGGCATGCTTTTCACGTCGTTTGGTAGAAATCCACGCGCGCGTTCTGCCAAAAGCACCATTTGCATGCATATCGTGTGGTTTTGCAGAAAACTGCGTCCGCGTCTACCAAAAGATGCATGCGCATGCTTAAAACGCGTTTTGGCACAAATCCATGTGCGGGTGCTAAAAAGAGCAGCATCGGCATGCTTTTCACGTCGTTTGGTAGAAATCCACACGCGCGTTCTGCCAAAAGCACCATTTGCATGCCTATCGTGTGGTTTTGCAGAAAACTGCGTCCGCGTCTACCAAAAGATGCATGCGCATGCTTAAAACGCGCTTTGGCACAAATCCATGTGCGGGTGCTAAAAAGAGCAGCATCGGCATGCTTTTCACGTCGTTTGGTAGAAATCTACACGCGCGTTCTGCCAAAAGCACCATTTGCATGCATATCGTGTGGTTTTGCAGAAAACTGCGTCCGCGTCTACCAAAAGATGCATGTGCATGCTAAAAACGCGTTTTGGCACAAATCCATGTGCGGGTGCTAAAAAGAGCAGCATCGGCATGCTTTTCACGTCGTTTGGTAGAAATCCACACGCGCGTTCTGCCAAAAGCACCATTTGCATGCCTATCGTGTGGTTTTGCAGAAAACTGCGTCCGCGTCTACCAAAAGATGCATGCACATGCTTAAAACGCGTTTTGGCACAAATCCATGTGCGGGTGCTAAAAAGAGCAGCATCGGCATGCTTTTCACGTCGTTTGGTAGAAATCCACGCGCGCGTTCTGCCAAAAGCACCATTTGCATGCCTATCGTGTGGTTTTGCAGAAAACTGCGTCCGCGTCTACCAAAAGATGCATGCGCATGCTTAAAACGCGTTTTGGCACAAATCCATGTGCGGATGTTAAAAAGAGCAGCATCGGCATGCTTTTCACGTCGTTTGGTAGAAATCCACGCGCGCGTTCTGCCAAAAGTACCATTTGCATGCATATCGTGTGGTTTTGCAGAAAACTGCGTCCGCGTCTACCAAAAGATGCATGCGCATGCTTAAAACGCGCTTTGGCACAAATCCATGTGCGGATGTTAAAAAGAGCAGCATCGGCATGCTTTTCACGTCGTTTGGTAGAAATCCACGCGCGCGTTCTGCCAAAAGCACCATTTGCATGCATATCGTGTGGTTTTGCAGAAAACTGCGTCCGCGTCTACCAAAAGATGCATGCGCATGCTTAAAACGCGTTTTGGCACAAATCCATGTGCGGGTGCTAAAAAGAGCAGCATCGGCATGCTTTTCACGTCGTTTGGTAGAAATCCACACGCGCGTTCTGCCAAAAGCACCATTTGCATGCCTATCGTGTGGTTTTGCAGAAAACTGCGTCCGCGTCTACCAAAAGATGCATGCGCATGCTTAAAACGCGCTTTGGCACAAATCCATGTGCGGATGTTAAAAAGAGCAGCATCGGCATGCTTTTCACGTCGTTTGGTAGAAATCCACACGCGCGTTCTGCCAAAAGCACCATTTGCATGCATATCGTGTGGTTTTGCAGAAAACTGCGTCCGCGTCTACCAAAAGATGCATGTGCATGCTAAAAACGCGTTTTGGCACAAATCCATGTGCGGATGTTAAAAAGAGCAGCATCGGCATGCTTTTCACGTCGTTTGGTAGAAATCCACACGCGCGTTCTGCCAAAAGCACCATTTGCGTGCATATCGTGTGGTTTTGCAGAAAACTGCGTCCGCGTCTACCACAAGATGCATGTGCATGCTAAAAACGCGTTTTGGCACAAATCCATGTGCGGATGTTAAAAAGAGCAGCATCGGCATGCTTTTCACGTCGTTTGGTAGAAATCCACGCGCGCGTTCTGCCAAAAGCACCATTTGCATGCATATCGTGTGGTTTTGCAGAAAACTGCGTCCGCGTCTACCAAAAGATGCATGTGCATGCTAAAAACGCGTTTTGGCACAAATCCATGTGCGGGTGCTAAAAAGAGCAGCATCGGCATGCTTTTCACGTCGTTTGGTAGAAATCCACACGCGCGTTCTGCCAAAAGCACCATTTGCATGCCTATCGTGTGGTTTTGCAGAAAACTGCGTCCGCGTCTACCAAAAGATGCATGCACATGCTTAAAACGCGCTTTGGCACAAATCCATGTGCGGATGTTAAAAAGAGCAGCATGGGCATGCTTTTCACGTCGTTTGGTAGAAATCCACGCGCGCGTTCTGCCAAAAGCACCATTTGCATGCATATCGTGTGGATTTGCAGAAAACTGCGTCCGCGTCTACCAAAAGATGCATGCGCATGCTTAAAACGCGTTTTGGCACAAATCCATGTGCGGGTGCCAAAAAGAGCAGCATCGGCATGCTTTTCACGTCGTTTGGTAGAAATCCACACGCGCGTTCTGCCAAAAGCACCATTTGCATGCCTATCGTGTGGTTTTGCAGAAAACTGCGTCCGCGTCTACCAAAAGATGCATGCGCATGCTTAAAACGCGTTTTGGCACAAATCCATGTGCGGGTGCTAAAAAGAGCAGCATCGGCATGCTTTTCACGTCGTTTGGTAAAAATCCACACGCGCGTTCTGCGAAAAGCACCATTTGCATGTATATCGTGTGGTTTTGCAGAAAACTGCGTCCGCGTCTACCAAAAGATGCATGTGCATGCTAAAAACGCGTTTTGGCACAAATCCATGTGCGGGTGCTAAAAAGAGCAGCATCGGCATGCTTTTCACGTCGTTTGGTAGAAATCCACGCGCGCGTTCTGCCAAAAGCACCATTTGCATGCCTATCGTGTGGTTTTGCAGAAAACTGCGTCCGCGTCTACCAAAAGATGCATGCGCATGCTTAAAACGCGTTTTGGCACAATTCCATGTGCGGATGTTAAAAAGAGCAGCATCGGCATGCTTTTCACGTCGTTTGGTAGAAATCCACGCGCGCGTTCTGCCAAAAGCACCATTTGCATGCATATCGTGTGGTTTTGCAGAAAACTGCGTCCGCGTCTACCAAAAGATGCATGCGCATGCTTAAAACGAGTTTTGGCACAAATCCATGTGCGGGTGCTAAAAAGAGCAGCATCGGCATGCTTTTCACGTCGTTTGGTAGAAATCCACACGCGCGTTCTGCAAAAAGCACCATTTGCATGCCTATCGTGTGATTTTGCAGAAAACTGCGTCCGCGTCTACCAAAAGATGCATGCGCATGCTTAAAACGCGCTTTGGCACAAATCCATGTGCGGATGTTAAAAAGAGCAGCATCGGCATGCTTTTCACGTCGTTTGGTAGAAATCCACGCGCGCGTTCTGCCAAAAGCACCATTTGCATGCATATCGTGTGGTTTTGCAGAAAACTGCGTCCGCGTCTACCAAAAGATGCATGCGCATGCTTAAAACGCGTTTTGGCACAAATCCATGTGCGGTTGCTAAAAAGAGCAGCATCGGCATGCTTTTCACGTCGTTTGGTAGAAATCCACACGCGCGTTCTGCCAAAAGCACCATTTGCATGCCTATCGTGTGGTTTTGCAGAAAACTGCGTCCGCGTCTACCAAAAGATGCATGCGCATGCTTAAAACGCGCTTTGGCACAAATCCATGTGCGGATGTTAAAAAGAGCAGCATCGGCATGCTTTTCACGTCGTTTGGTAGAAATCCACACGCGCGTTCTGCCAAAAGCACCATTTGCATGCATATCGTGTGGTTTTGCAGAAAACTGCGTCCGCGTCTACCAAAAGATGCATGTGCATGCTAAAAACGCGTTTTGGCACAAATCCATGTGCGGATGTTAAAAAGAGCAGCATCGGCATGCTTTTCACGTCGTTTGGTAGAAATCCACACGCGCGTTCTGCCAAAAGCACCATTTGCATGCATATCGTGTGGTTTTGCAGAAAACTGCGTCCGCGTCTACCAAAAGATGCATGTGCATGCTAAAAACGCGTTTTGGCACAAATCCATGTGCGGATGTTAAAAAGAGCAGCATCGGCATGCTTTTCACGTCGTTTGGTAGAAATCCACGCGCGCGTTCTGCCAAAAGCACCATTTGCATGCATATCGTGTGGTTTTGCAGAAAACTGCGTCCGCGTCTACCAAAAGATGCATGCGCATGCTTAAAACGCGTTTTGGCACAAATCCATGTGCGGGTGCTAAAAAGAGCAGCATCGGCATGCTTTTCACGTCGTTTGGTAGAAATCCACACGCGCGTTCTGCCAAAAGCACCATTTGCATGCCTATCGTGTGGTTTTGCAGAAAACTGCGTCCGCGTCTACCAAAAGATGCATGCGCATGCTTAAAACGCGCTTTGGCACAAATCCATGTGCGGGTGCTAAAAAGAGCAGCATCGGCATGCTTTTCACGTCGTTTGGTAGAAATCCACACGCGCGTTCTGCCAAAAGCACCATTTGCATGCATATCGTGTGGTTTTGCAGAAAACTGTGTCCGCGTCTACCAAAAGATGCATGTGCATGCTAAAAACGCGTTTTGGCACAAATCCATGTGCGGGTGCTAAAAAGAGCAGCATCGGCATGCTTTTCACGTCGTTTGGTAGAAATCCACACGCGCGTTCTGCCAAAAGCACCATTTGCATGCCTATCGTGTGGTTTTGCAGAAAACTGCGTCCGCGTCTACCAAAAGATGCATGCGCATGCTTAAAACGCGTTTTGGCACAAATCCATGTGCGGGTGCTAAAAAGAGCAGCATCGGCATGCTTTTCACGTCGTTTGGTAGAAATCCACACGCACGTTCTGCCAAAAGCACCATTTGCATGCATATCGTGTGGTTTTGCAGAAAACTGCGTCCGCGTCTACCAAAAGATGCATGTGCATGCTAAAAACGCGTTTTGGCACAAATCCATGTGCGGGTGCTAAAAAGAGCAGCATCGGCATGCTTTTCACGTCGTTTGGTAGAAATCCACACGCGCGTTCTGCCAAAAGCACCATTTGCATGCCTATCGTGTGGTTTTGCAGAAAACTGCGTCCGCGTCTACCAAAAGATGCATGCGCATGCTTAAAACGCGTTTTGGCACAAATCCATGTGCGGGTGCTAAAAAGAGCAGCATGGGCATGCTTTTCACGTCGTTTGGTAGAAATCCACACGCGCGTTCTGCCAAAAGCACCATTTGCATGCCTATCGTGTGGTTTTGCAGAAAACTGCGTCCGCGTCTACCAAAAGATGCAGGCGCATGCTTAAAACGCGTTTTGGCACAAATCCATGTGCGGGTGCTAAAAAGAGCAGCATCGGCATGCTTTTCACGTCGTTTGGTAGAAATCCACACGCGCGTTCTGCCAAAAGCACCATTTGCATGTATATCGTGTGGTTTTGCAGAAAACTGCGTCCGCGTCTACCAAAAGATGCATGTGCATGCTAAAAACGCGTTTTGGCACAAATCCATGTGCGGGTGCTAAAAAGAGCAGCATCGGCATGCTTTTCACGTCGTTTGGTAGAAATCCACGCGCGCGTTCTGCCAAAGCACCATTTGCATGCCTATCGTGTGGTTTTGCAGAAAACTGCGTCCGCGTCTACCAAAAGATGCATGCGCATGCTTAAAACGCGTTTTGGCACAATTCCATGTGCGGATGTTAAAAAGAGCAGCATCGGCATGCTTTTCACGTCGTTTGGTAGAAATCCACGCGCGCGTTCTGCCAAAAGCACCATTTGCATGCATATCGTGTGGTTTTGCAGAAAACTGCGTCCGCGTCTACCAAAAGATGCATGCGCATGCTTAAAACGCGTTTTGGCACAAATCCATGTGCGGGTGCTAAAAAGAGCAGCATCGGCATGCTTTTCACGTCGTTTGGTAGAAATCCACACGCGCGTTCTGCAAAAAGCACCATTTGCATGCCTATCGTGTGGTTTTGCAGAAAACTGCGTCCGCGTCTACCAAAAGATGCATGCGCATGCTTAAAACGCGCTTTGGCACAAATCCATGTGCGGATGTTAAAAAGAGCAGCATCGGCATGCTTTTCACGTCGTTTGGTAGAAATCCACGCGCGCGTTCTGCCAAAAGCACCATTTGCATGCATATCGTGTGGTTTTGCAGAAACTGCGTCCGCGTCTACCAAAAGATGCATGCGCATGCTTAAAACGCGTTTTGGCACAAATCCATGTGCGGTTGCTAAAAAGAGCAGCATCGGCATGCTTTTCACGTCGTTTGGTAGAAATCCACACGCGCGTTCTGCCAAAAGCACATTTGCATGCCTATCGTGTGGTTTTGCAGAAAACTGCGTCCGCGTCTACCAAAAGATGCATGCGCATGCTTAAAACGCGCTTTGGCACAAATCCATGTGCGGATGTTAAAAAGAGCAGCATCGGCATGCTTTTCACGTCGTTTGGTAGAAATCCACACGCGCGTTCTGCCAAAAGCACCATTTGCATGCATATCGTGTGGTTTTGCAGAAAACTGCGTCCGCGTCTACCAAAAGATGCATGTGCATGCTAAAAACGCGTTTTGGCACAAATCCATGTGCGGATGTTAAAAAGAGCAGCATCGGCATGCTTTTCACGTCGTTTGGTAGAAATCCACACGCGCGTTCTGCCAAAAGCACCATTTGCATGCATATCGTGTGGTTTTGCAGAAAACTGCGTCCGCGTCTACCAAAAGATGCATGTGCATGCTAAAAACGCGTTTTGGCACAAATCCATGTGCGGATGTTAAAAAGAGCAGCATCGGCATGCTTTTCACGTCGTTTGGTAGAAATCCACGCGCGCGTTCTGCCAAAAGCACCATTTGCATGCATATCGTGTGGTTTTGCAGAAAACTGCGTCCGCGTCTACCAAAAGATGCATGCGCATGCTTAAAACGCGTTTTGGCACAAATCCATGTGCGGGTGCTAAAAAGAGCAGCATCGGCATGCTTTTCACGTCGTTTGGTAGAAATCCACACGCGCGTTCTGCCAAAAGCACCATTTGCATGCCTATCGTGTGGTTTTGCAGAAAACTGCGTCCGCGTCTACCAAAAGATGCATGCGCATGCTTAAAACGCGCTTTGGCACAAATCCATGTGCGGGTGCTAAAAAGAGCAGCATCGGCATGCTTTTCACGTCGTTTGGTAGAAATCCACACGCGCGTTCTGCCAAAAGCACCATTTGCATGCATATCGTGTGGTATTGCAGAAAACTGTGTCCGCGTCTACCAAAAGATGCATGTGCATGCTAAAAACGCGTTTTGGCACAAATCCATGTGCGGGTGCTAAAAAGAGCAGCATCGGCATGCTTTTCACGTCGTTTGGTAGAAATCCACACGCGCGTTCTGCCAAAAGCACCATTTGCATGCCTATCGTGTGGTTTTGCAGAAAACTGCGTCCGCGTCTACCAAAAGATGCATGCGCATGCTTAAAACGCGTTTTGGCACAAATCCATGTGCGGGTGCTAAAAAGAGCAGCATCGGCATGCTTTTCACGTCGTTTGGTAGAAATCCACACGCACGTTCTGCCAAAAGCACCATTTGCATGCATATCGTGTGGTTTTGCAGAAAACTGCGTCCGCGTCTACCAAAAGATGCATGTGCATGCTAAAAACGCGTTTTGGCACAAATCCATGTGCGGGTGCTAAAAAGAGCAGCATCGGCATGCTTTTCACGTCGTTTGGTAGAAATCCACGCGCGCGTTCTGCCAAAAGCACCATTTGCATGCCTATCGTGTGGTTTTGCAGAAAACTGCGTCCGCGTCTACCAAAAGATGCATGCGCATGCTTAAAACGCGCTTTGGCACAAATCCATGTGCGGATGTTAAAAAGAGCAGCATCGGCATGCTTTTCACGTCGTTTGTAGAAATCCACGCGCGCGTTCTGCCAAAAGCACCATTTGCATGCATATCGTGTGGTTTTGCAGAAAACTGCGTCCGCGTCTACCAAAAGATGCATGCGCATGCTTAAAACGCGTTTTGGCACAAATCCATGTGCGGGTGCTAAAAAGAGCAGCATCGGCATGCTTTTCACGTCGTTTGGTAGAAATCCACACGCGCGTTCTGCCAAAAGCACCATTTGCATGCATATCGTGTGGTTTTGCAGAAAACTGCGTCCGCGTCTACCAAAAGATGCATGCGCATGCTTAAAACGCGCTTTGGCACAAATCCATGCGCGGATGTTAAAAAGAGCAGCGTCGGCATGCTTTTCACGTCGTTTGGTAGAAATCCACGCGCGCGTTCTGCCAAAAGCACCATTTGCATGCATATCGTGTGGTTTTGCAGAAAACTGCATCCGCGTCTACCAAAAGATGCATGCGCATGCTTAAAACGCGTTTTGGCACAAATCCATGTGCGGGTGCTAAAAAGAGCAGCATCGGCATGCTTTTCACGTCGTTTGGTAGAAATCCACACGCGCGTTCTGCCAAAAGCACCATTTGCATGCATATCGTGTGGTTTTGCAGAAAACTGCGTCTGCGTCTACCAAAAGATGCATGCATGTGCATGCTAAAAACGCGTTTTGGCACAAATCCATGTGCGGATGTTAAAAAGAGCAGCATCGGCATGCTTTTCACGTCGTTTGGTAGAAATCCACACGCGCGTTCTGCCAAAAGCACCATTTGCATGCATATCGTGTGGTTTTGCAGAAAACTGCGTCCGCGTCTACCAAAAGATGCATGTGCATGCTAAAAACGCGTTTTGGCACAAATCCATGTGCGGGTGCTAAAAAGAGCAGCATCGGCATGCTTTTCACGTCGTTTGGTAGAAATCCACACGCGCGTTCTGCCAAAAGCACCATTTGCATGCCTATCGTGTGGTTTTGCAGAAAACTGCGTCCGCGTCTACCAAAAGATGCATGCGCATGCTTAAAACGCGCTTTGGCACAAATCCATGTGCGGATGTTAAAAAGAGCAGCATCGGCATGCTTTTCACGTTGTTTGGTAGAAATCCACACGCGCGTTCTGCCAAAAGCACCATTTGCATGCATATCGTGTGGTTTTGCAGAAAACTGCGTCCGCGTCTACCAAAAGATGCATGTGCATGCTAAAAACACGTTTTGGCACAAATCCATGTGCGGATGTTAAAAAGAGCAGCATCGGCATGCTTTTCACGTCGTTTGGTAGAAATCCACGCGCGCGTTCTGCCAAAAGCACCATTTGCATGCATATCGTGTGGTTTTGCAGAAAACTGCGTCCGCGTCTACCAAAAGATGCATGCGCATGCTTAAAACGCGTTTTGGCACAAATCCATGTGCGGGTGCTAAAAAGAGCAGCATCGGCATGCTTTTCAAGTCGTTTGGTAGAAATCCACACGCGCGTTCTGCCAAAAGCACCATTTGCATGCCTATCGTGTGGTTTTGCAGAAAACTGCGTCCGCGTCTACCAAAAGATGCATGCGCATGCTTAAAACGCGCTTTGGCACAAATCCATGTGCGGGTGCTAAAAAGAGCAGCATCGGCATGCTTTTCACGTCGTTTGGTAGAAATCCACACGCGCGTTCTGCCAAAAGCACCATTTGCATGCATATCGTGTGGTTTTGCAGAAAACTGCGTCCGCGTCTACCAAAAGATGCATGTGCATGCTAAAAACGCGTTTTGGCACAAATCCATGTGCGGGTGCTAAAAAGAGCAGCATCGGCATGCTTTTCACGTCGTTTGGTAGAAATCCATGCGCGCGTTCTGCCAAAAGCACCATTTGCATGCCTATCGTGTGGTTTTGCAGAAAACTGCGTCCGCGTCTACCAAAAGATGCATGCGCATGCTTAAAACGCGTTTTGGCACAAATCCATGTGCGGATGTTAAAAAGAGCAGCATCGGCATGCTTTTCACGTCGTTTGGTAGAAATCCACACGCGCGTTCTGCCAAAAGCACCATTTGCATGCCTATCGTGTGGTTTTGCAGAAAACTGCGTCCGCGTCTACCAAAAGATGCATGCGCATGCTTAAAACGCGCTTTGGCACAAATCTATGTGCGGGTGCTAAAAAGAGCAGCATCGGCATGCTTTTCACGTCGTTTGGTAGAAATCCACACGCGCGTTCTGCCAAAAGCACCATTTGCATGCATATCGTGTGGTTTTGCAGAAAACTGCGTCCGCGTCTACCAAAAGATGCATGTGCATGCTAAAAACGCGTTTTGGCACAAATCCATGTGCGGGTGCTAAAAAGAGCAGCATCGGCATGCTTTTCACGTCGTTTGGTAGAAATCCATGCGCGCGTTCTGCCAAAAGCACCATTTGCATGCCTATCGTGTGGTTTTGCAGAAAACTGCGTCCGCGTCTACCAAAAGATGCATGCGCATGCTTAAAACGCGTTTTGGCACAAATCCATGTGCGGATGTTAAAAAGAGCAGCATCGGCATGCTTTTCACGTCGTTTGGTAGAAATCCACGCGCGCGTTCTGCCAAAAGCACCATTTGCATGCATATCGTGTGGTTTTGCAGAAAACTGCGTCCGCGTCTACCAAAAGATGCATGCGCATGCTTAAAACGCGCTTTGGCACAAATCCATGTGCGGATGTTAAAAAGAGCAGCATCGGCATGCTTTTCACGTCGTTTGGTAGACATCCACGCGCGCGTTCTGCCAAAAGCACCATTTGCATGCATATCGTGTGGTTTTGCAGAAAACTGCGTCCGCGTCTACCAAAAGATGCATGCGCATGCTTAAAACGCGTTTTGGCACAAATCCATGTGCGGGTGCTAAAAAGAGCAGCATCGGCATGCTTTTCACGTCGTTTGGTAGAAATCCACACGCGCGTTCTGCCAAAAGCACCATTTGCATGCCTATCGTGTGGTTTTGCAGAAAACTGCGTCCGCGTCTACCAAAAGATGCATGCGCATGCTTAAAACGCGTTTTGGCACAAATCCATGTGCGGGTGCTAAAAAGAGCAGCATCGGCATGCTTTTCACGTCGTTTGGTAGAAATCCACACGCGCGTTCTGCCAAAAGCACCATTTGCATGCATATCGTGTGGTTTTGCAGAAAACTGCGTCCGCGTCTACCAAAAGATGCATGTGCATGCTAAAAACGCGCTTTGGCACAAATCCATGTGCGGATGTTAAAAAGAGCAGCATCGGCATGCTTTTCACGTCGTTTGGTAGAAATCCACGCGCGCGTTCTGCCAAAAGCACCATTTGCATGCATATCGTGTGGTTTTGCAGAAAACTGCGTCCGCGTCTACCAAAAGATGCATGCGCATGCTTAAAACGCGTTTTGGCACAAATCCATGTGCGGGTGCTAAAAAGAGCAGCATCGGCATGCTTTTCACGTCGTTTGGTAGAAATCCACACGCGCGTTCTGCCAAAAGCACCATTTGCATGCCTATCGTGTGGTTTTGCAGAAAACTGCGTCCGCGCCTACCAAAAGATGCATGCGCATGCTTAAAACGCGTTTTGGCACAAATCCATGTGCGGGTGCTAAAAAGAGCAGCATCGGCATGCTTTTCACGTCGTTTGGTAGAAATCCACACGCGCGTTCTGCCAAAAGCACCATTTGCATGCATATCGTGTGGTTTTGCAGAAAACTGCGTCCGCGTCTACCAAAAGATGCATGTGCATGCTAAAAACGCGCTTTGGCACAAATCCATGTGCGGATGTTAAAAAGAGCAGCATCGGCATGCTTTTCACGTCGTTTGGTAGACATCCACGCGCGCGTTCTGCCAAAAGCACCATTTGCATGCATATCGTGTGGTTTTGGAGAAAACTGCGTCCGCGTCTACCAAAATATGCATGCGCATGCTTAAAACGCGTTTTGGCACAAATCCATGTGCGGGTGCTAAAAAGAGCAGCATCGGCATGCTTTTCACGTCGTTTGGTAGAAATCCACACGCGCGTTCTGCCAAAAGCACCATTTGCATGCCTATCGTGTGGTTTTGCAGAAAACTGCGTCCGCGTCTACCAAAAGATGCATGCGCATGCTTAAAACGCGCTTTGGCACAAATCCATGTGCGGATGTTAAAAAGAGCAGCATCGGCATGCTTTTCACGTCGTTTGGTAGAAATCCACGCGCGCGTTCTGCCAAAAGCACCATTTGCATGCATATCGTGTGGTTTTGCAGAAAACTGCGTCCGCGTCTACCAAAAGATGCATGCGCATGCTTAAAACGCGTTTTGGCACAAATCCATGTGCGGGTGCTAAAAAGAGCAGTATCGGCATGCTTTTCACGTCGTTTGGTAGAAATCCACACGCGCGTTCTGCCAAAAGCACCATTTGCATGCCTATCGTGTGGTTTTGCAGAAAACTGCGTCCGCGTCTACCAAAAGATGCATGCGCATGCTTAAAACGCGCTTTGGCACAAATCCATGTGCGGGTGCTAAAAAGAGCAGCATCGGCATGCTTTTCACGTCGTTTGGTAGAAATCCACACGCGCGTTCTGCCAAAAGCACCATTTGCATGCATATCGTGTGGTTTTGCAGAAAACTGCGTCCGCGTCCACCAAAAGATGCATGTGCATGCTAAAAACGCGTTTTGGCACAAATCCATGTGCGGGTGCTAAAAAGAGCAGCATCGGCATGCTTTTCACGTCGTTTGGTAGAAATCCATGCGCGCGTTCTGCCAAAAGCACCATTTGCATGCCTATCGTGTGGTTTTGCAGAAAACTGCGTCCGCGTCTACCAAAAGATGCATGCGCATGCTTAAAACGCGTTTTGGCACAAATCCATGTGCGGATGTTAAAAAGAGCAGCATCGGCATGCTTCTCACGTCGTTTGGTAGAAATCCACGCGCGCGTTCTGCCAAAAGCACCATTTGCATGCATATCGTGTGGTTTTGCAGAAAACTGCGTCCGCGTCTACCAAAAGATGCATGCGCATGCTTAAAACGCGTTTTGGCACAAATCCATGTGCGGGTGGTAAAAAGAGCAGCATCGGCATGCTTTTCACGTCGTTTGGTAGAAATCCACGCGCGCGTTCTGCCAAAAGCACCATTTGCATGCCTATCGTGTGGTTTTGCAGAAAACTGCGTCCGCGTCTACCAAAAGATGCATGCGCATGCTTAAAACGCGTTTTGGCACAAATCCATGTGCGGGTGCTAAAAAGAGCAGCATCGGCATGCTTTTCACGTCGTTTGGTAGAAATCCACGCGCGCGTTCTGCCAAAAGCACCATTTGCATGCATATCGTGTGGTTTTGCAGAAAACTGCGTCCGCGTCTACCAAAAGATGCATGCGCATGCTTAATACGCGTTTTGGCACAAATCCATGTGCGGGTGCTAAAAAGAGCAGCATCGGCATGCTTTTCACGTCGTTTGGTAGAAATCCACGCGCGCGTTCTGCCAAAAGCACCATTTGCATGCATATCGTGTGGTTTTGCAGAAAACTGCGTCCGCGTCTACCAAAAGATGCATGTGCATGCTAAAAACGCGTTTTGGCACAAATCCATGTGCGGGTGCTAAAAAGAGCAGCATCGGCATGCTTTTCACGTCGTTTGGTAGAAATCCACGCGCGCGTTCTGCCAAAAGCACGATTTGCATGCATATCGTGTGGTTTTGCAGAAAACTGCGTCCGCGTCTACCAAAAGCTGCATGTGCATGCTAAAAACGCGTTTTGGCACAAATCCATGTGCGGGTGCTAAAAAGAGCAGCATCGGCATGCTTTTCACGTCATTTGGTAGAAATCCACGCGCGCGTTCTGCCAAAAGCACCATTTGCATGCCTATCGTGTGGTTTTGCAGAAAACTGCGTCCGCGTCTACCAAAAGATGCATGCGCATGCTTAAAACGCGCTTTGGCACAAATCCATGTGCGGATGTTAAAAAGAGCAGCATCGGCATGCTTTTCACGTCGTTTGGTAGAAATCCACGCGCGCGTTCTGCCAAAAGCACCATTTGCATGCCTATCGTGTGGTTTTGCAGAAAACTGCGTCCGCATCTACCAAAAGATGCATGCGCATGCTTAAAACGCGCTTTGGCACAAATCCATGTGCGGATGTTAAAAAGAGCAGCATCGGCATGCTTTTCACGTCGTTTGGTAGAAATCCACGCGCGCGTTCTGCCAAAAGCACCATTTGCATGCATATCGTGTGGTTTTGCAGAAAACTGCGTCCGCGTCTACCAAAAGATGCATGCGCATGCTTAAAACGCGTTTTGGCACAAATCCATGTGCGGGTGCTAAAAAGAGCAGCATCGGCATGCTTTTCACGTCGTTTGGTAGAAATCCACGCGCGCGTTCTGCCAAAAGCACCATTTGCATGCCTATCGTGTGGTTTTGCAGAAAACTGCGTCCGCGTCTACCAAAAGATGCATGCGCATGCTTAAAACGCGTTTTGGCACAAATCCATGTGCGGGTGCTAAAAAGAGCAGCATCGGCATGCTTTTCACGTCGTTTGGTAGAAATCCACGCGCGCGTTCTGCCAAAAGCACGATTTGCATGCATATCGTGTGGTTTTGCAGAAAACTGCGTCCGCGTCTACCAAAAGATGCATGCGCATGCTAAAAACGCGTTTTGGCACAAATCCATGTGCGGATGTTAAAAAGAGCAGCATCGGCATGCTTTTCACGTCGTTTGGTAGAAATCCACGCGCGCGTTCTGCCAAAAGCACCATTTGCATGCCTATCGTGTGGTTTTGCAGAAAACTGCGTCCGCGTCTACCAAAAGATGCATGCGCATGCTTAAAACGCGCTTTGGCACAAATCCATGTGCGGATGTTAAAAAGAGCAGCATCGGCATGCTTTTCACGTCGTTTGGTAGAAATACACGCGCGCGTTCTGCCAAAAGCACCATTTGCATGCATATCGTGTGGTTTTGCAGAAAACTGCGTCCGCGTCTACCAAAAGATGCATGCGCATGCTTAAAACGCGTTTTGGCACAAATCCATGTGCGGGTGCTAAAAAGAGCAGCATCGGCATGCTTTTCACGTCGTTTGGTAGAAATCCACGCGCGCGTTCTGCCAAAAGCACCATTTGCATGCCTATCGTGTGGTTTTGCAGAAAACTGCGTCCGCGTCTACCAAAAGATGCATGCGCATGCTTAAAACGCGTTTTGGCACAAATCCATGTGCGGGTGCTAAAAAGAGCAGCATCGGCATGCTTTTCACGTCGTTTGGTAGAAATCCACGCGCGCGTTCTGCCAAAAGCACCATTTGCATGCATATCGTGTGGTTTTGCAGAAAACTGCGTCCGCGTCTACCAAAAGATGCATGCGCATGCTTAAAACGCGTTTTGGCACAAATCCATGTGCGGGTGCTAAAAAGAGCAGCATCGGCATGCTTTTCACGTCGTTTGGTAGAAATCCACACGCGCGTTCTGCCAAAAGCACCATTTGCATGCATATCGTGTGGTTTTGCAGAAAACTGCGTCCGCGTCTACCAAAAGATGCATGTGCATGCTAAAAACGCGTTTTGGTACAAATCCATGTGCGGATGTTAAAAAGAGCAGCATCGGCATGCTTTTCACGTCGTTTGGTAGAAATCCACACGCGCGTTCTGCCAAAAGCACCATTTGCATGCATATCGTGTGGTTTTGCAGAAAACTGCGTCCGCGTCTACCAAAAGATGCATGTGCATGCTAAAAACGCGTTTTGGCACAAATCCATGTGCGGGTGCTAAAAAGAGCAGCATCGGCATGCTTTTCACGTCGTTTGGTAGAAATCCACACGCGCGTTCTGCCAAAAGCACCATTTGCATGCCTATCGTGTGGGTTTGCAGAAAACTGCGTCCGCGTCTACCAAAAGATGCATGCGCATGCTTAAAACGCGCTTTGGCACAAATCCATGTGCGGATGTTAAAAAGAGCAGCATCGGCATGCTTTTCACGTCGTTTGGTAGAAATCCACACGCGCGTTCTGCCAAAAGCACCATTTGCATGCATATCGTGTGGTTTTGCAG
Source organism: Dermacentor variabilis (assembly GCF_050947875.1). Classification (NCBI taxonomy): domain Eukaryota; kingdom Metazoa; phylum Arthropoda; class Arachnida; order Ixodida; family Ixodidae; genus Dermacentor; species Dermacentor variabilis. Next base: position 14,136 of record NW_027460413.1, on the reverse strand, counting down.
AAAACTGCGTCCGCGTCTACCAAAAGATGCATGTGCATGCTAAAAACGCGCTTTGGCACAAATCCATGTGCGGATGTTAAAAATAGCAGCATCGGCATGCTTTTCACGTCGTTTGGTAGACATCCACGCGCGCGTTCTGCCAAAAGCACCATTTGCATGCATATCGTGTGGTTTTGCAGAAAACTGCGTCCGCGTCTACCAAAAGATGCATGCGCATGCTTAAAACGCGTTCTGGCACAAATCCATGTGCGGGTGCTAAAAAGAGCAGCATCGGCATGCTTTTCACGTCGTTTGGTAGAAATCCACACGCGCGTTCTGCCAAAAGCACCATTTGCATGCCTATCGTGTGGTTTTGCAGAAAACTGCGTCCGCGTCTACCAAAAGATGCATGCGCATGCTTAAAACGCGCTTTGGCACAAATCCATGTGCGGATGTTAAAAAGAGCAGCATCGGCATGCTTTTCACGTCGTTTGGTAGAAATCCACGCGCGCGTTCTGCCAAAAGCACCATTTGCATGCCTATCGTGTGGTTTTGCAGAAAACTGCGTCCGCATCTACCAAAAGATGCATGCGCATGCTTAAAACGCGCTTTGGCACAAATCCATGTGCGGATGTTAAAAAGAGCAGCATCGGCATGCTTTTCACGTCGTTTGGTAGAAATCCACGCGCGCGTTCTGCCAAAAGCACCATTTGCATGCATATCGTGTGGTTTTGCAGAAAACTGCGTCCGCGTCTACCAAAAGATGCATGCGCATGCTTAAAACGCGTTTTGGCACAAATCCATGTGCGGGTGCTAAAAAGAGCAGCATCGGCATGCTTTTCACGTCGTTTGGTAGAAATCCACGCGCGCGTTCTGCCAAAAGCACCATTTGCATGCCTATCGTGTGGTTTTGCAGAAAACTGCGTCCGCGTCTACCAAAAGATGCATGCGCATGCTTAAAACGCGTTTTGGCACAAATCCATGTGCGGGTGCTAAAAAGAGCAGCATCGGCATGCTTTTCACGTCGTTTGGTAGAAATCCACGCGCGCGTTCTGCCAAAAGCACGATTTGCATGCATATCGTGTGGTTTTGCAGAAAACTGCGTCCGCGTCTACCAAAAGATGCATGCGCATGCTAAAAACGCGTTTTGGCACAAATCCATGTGCGGATGATAAAAAGAGCAGCATCGGCATGCTTTTCACGTCGTTTGGTAGAAATCCACGCGCGCGTTCGGCCAAAAGCACCATTTGCATGCCTATCGTGTGGTTTTGCAGAAAACTGCGTCCGCGTCTACCAAAAGATGCATGCGCATGCTTAAAACGCGCTTTGGCACAAATCCATGTGCGGATGTTAAAAAGAGCAGCATCGGCATGCTTTTCACGTCGTTTGGTAGAAATACACGCGCGCGTTCTGCCAAAAGCACCATTTGCATGCATATCGTGTGGTTTTGCAGAAAACTGCGTCCGCGTCTACCAAAAGATGCATGCGCATGCTTAAAACGCGTTTTGGCACAAATCCATGTGCGGGTGCTAAAAAGAGCAGCATCGGCATGCTTTTCACGTCGTTTGGTAGAAATCCACGCGCGCGTTCTGCCAAAAGCACCATTTGCATGCCTATCGTGTGGTTTTGCAGAAAACTGCGTCCGCGTCTACCAAAAGATGCATGCGCATGCTTAAAACGCGTTTTGGCACAAATCCATGTGCGGGTGCTAAAAAGAGCAGCATCGGCATGCTTTTCACGTCGTTTGGTAGAAATCCACGCGCGCGTTCTGCCAAAAGCACCATTTGCATGCATATCGTGTGGTTTTGCAGAAAACTGCGTCCGCGTCTACCAAAAGATGCATGCGCATGCTTAAAACGCGTTTTGGCACAAATCCATGTGCGGGTGCTAAAAAGAGCAGCATCGGCATGCTTTTCACGTCGTCTGGTAGAAATCCACACGCGCGTTCTGCCAAAAGCACCATTTGCATGCATATCGTGTGGTTTTGCAGAAAACTGCGTCCGCGTCTACCAAAAGATGCATGTGCATGCTAAAAACGCGTTTTGGTACAAATCCATGTGCGGATGTTAAAAAGAGCAGCATCGGCATGCTTTTCACGTCGTTTGGTAGAAATCCACACGCGCGTTCTGCCAAAAGCACCATTTGCATGCATATCGTGTGGTTTTGCAGAAAACTGCGTCCGCGTCTACCAAAAGATGCATGTGCATGCTAAAAACGCGCTTTGGCACAAATCCATGTGCGGATGTTAAAAAGAGCAGCATCGGCATGCTTTCACGTCGTTTGGTAGACATCCACGCGCGCGTTCTGCCAAAAGCACCATTTGCATGCATATCGTGTGGTTTTGCAGAAAACTGCGTCCGCGTCTACCAAAAGATGCATGCGCATGCTTAAAACGCGTTCTGGCACAAATCCATGTGCGGGTGCTAAAAAGAGCAGCATCGGCATGCTTTTCACGTCGTTTGGTAGAAATCCACACGCGCGTTCTGCCAAAAGCACCATTTGCATGCCTATCGTGTGGTTTTGCAGAAAACTGCGTCCGCGTCTACCAAAAGATGCATGCGCATGCTTAAAACGCGCTTTGGCACAAATCCATGTGCGGATGTTAAAAAGAGCAGCATCGGCATGCTTTTCACGTCGTTTGGTAGAAATCCACGCGCGCGTTCTGCCAAAAGCACCATTTGCATGCATATCGTGTGGTTTTGCAGAAAACTGCGTCCGCGTCTACCAAAAGATGCATGCGCATGCTTAAAACGCGTTTTGGCACAAATCCATGTGCGGGTGCTAAAAAGAGCAGCATCGGCATGCTTTTCACGTCGTTTGGTAGAAATCCACACGCGCGTTCTGCCAAAAGCACCATTTGCATGCCTATCGTGTGGTTTTGCAGAAAACTGCGTCCGCGTCTACCAAAAGATGCATGCGCATGCTTAAAACGCGCTTTGGCACAAATCCATGTGCGGGTGCTAAAAAGAGCAGCATCGGCATGCTTTTCACGTCGTTTGGTAGAAATCCACACGCGCGTTCTGCCAAAAGCACCATTTGCATGCATATCGTGTGGTTTTGCAGAAAACTGCGTCCGCGTCTACCAAAAGATGCATGTGCATGCTAAAAACGCGTTTTGGCACAAATCCATGTGCGGGTGCTAAAAAGAGCAGCATCGGCATGCTTTTCACGTCGTTTGGTAGAAATCCATGCGCGCGTTCTGCCAAAAGCACCATTTGCATGCCTATCGTGTGGTTTTGCAGAAAACTGCGTCCGCGTCTACCAAAAGATGCATGCGCATGCTTAAAACGCGTTTTGGCACAAATCCATGTGCGGATGTTAAAAAGAGCAGCATCGGCATGCTTTTCACGTCGTTTGGTAGAAATCCACGCGCGCGTTCTGCCAAAAGCACCATTTGCATGCATATCGTGTGGTTTTGCAGAAAACTGCGTCCGCGTCTACCAAAAGATGCATGCGCATGCTTAAAACGCGTTTTGGCACAAATCCATGTGCGGGTGCTAAAAAGAGCAGCATCGGCATGCTTTTCACGTCGTTTGGTAGAAATCCACGCGCGCGTTCTGCCAAAAGCACCATTTGCATGCCTATCGTGTGGTTTTGCAGAAAACTGCGTCCGCGTCTACCAAAAGATGCATGCGCATGCTTAAAACGCGTTTTGGCACAAATCCATGTGCGGGTGCTAAAAGAGCAGCATCGGCATGCTTTTCACGTCGTTTGGTAGAAATCCACACGCGCGTTCTGCCAAAAGCACCATTTGCATGCCTATCGTGTGGTTTTGCAGAAAACTGCGTCCGCGTCTACCAAAAGATGCATGCGCATGCTTAAAACGCGCTTTTGGCACAAATCCATGTGCGGGTGCTAAAAGAGCAGCATCGGCATGCTTTTCACGTCGTTTGGTAGAAATCCACACGCGCGTTCTGCCAAAAGCACCATTTGCATGCATATCGTGTGGTTTTGCAGAAAACTGCGTCCGCGTCTACCAAAAGATGCATGTGCATGCTAAAAACGCGTTTTGGCACAAATCCATGTGCGGGTGCTAAAAAGAGCAGCATCGGCATGCTTTTCACGTCGTTTGGTAGAAATCCATGCGCGCGTTCTGCCAAAAGCACCATTTGCATGCCTATCGTGTGGTTTTGCAGAAAACTGCGTCCGCGTCTACCAAAAGATGCATGCGCATGCTTAAAACGCGTTTTGGCACAAATCCATGTGCGGATGTTAAAAAGAGCAGCATCGGCATGCTTTTCACGTCGTTTGGTAGAAATCCACGCGCGCGTTCTGCCAAAAGCACCATTTGCATGCATATCGTGTGGTTTTGCAGAAAACTGCGTCCGCGTCTACCAAAAGATGCATGCGCATGCTTAAAACGCGTTTGGCACAAATCCATGTGCGGGTGGTAAAAAGAGCAGCATCGGCATGCTTTTCACGTCGTTTGGTAGAAATCCACGCGCGCGTTCTGCCAAAAGCACCATTTGCATGCCTATCGTGTGGTTTTGCAGAAAACTGCGTCCGCGTCTACCAAAAGATGCATGCGCATGCTTAAAACGCGTTTTGGCACAAATCCATGTGCGGGTGCTAAAAAGAGCAGCATCGGCATGCTTTTCACGTCGTTTGGTAGAAATCCACGCGCGCGTTCTGCCAAAAGCACCATTTGCATGCATATCGTGTGGTATTGCAGAAAACTGCGTCCGCGTCTACCAAAAGATGCATGCGCATGCTTAATACGTGTTTTGGCACAAATCCATGTGCGGGTGCTAAAAAGAGCAGCATCGGCATGCTTTTCACGTCGTTTGGTAGAAATCCACGCGCGCGTTCTGCCAAAAGCACCATTTGCATGCATATCGTGTGGTTTTGCAGAAACTGCGTCCGCGTCTACCAAAAGATGCATGTGCATGCTAAAAACGCGTTTTGGCACAAATCCATGTGCGGGTGCTAAAAAGAGCAGCATCGGCATGCTTTTCACGTCGTTTGGTAGAAATCCACGCGCGCGTTCTGCCAAAAGCACGATTTGCATGCATATCGTGTGGTTTTGCAGAAAACTGCGTCCGCGTCTACCAAAAGATGCATGTGCATGCTAAAAACGCGTTTTGGCACAAATCCATGTGCGGGTGCTAAAAAGAGCAGCATCGGCATGCTTTTCACGTCGTTTGGTAGAAATCCACGCGCGCGTTCTGCCAAAAGCACCATTTGCATGCCTATCGTGTGGTTTTGCAGAAAACTGCGTCCGCGTCTACCAAAAGATGCATGCGCATGCTTAAAACGCGCTTTGGCACAAATCCATGTGCGGATGTTAAAAAGAGCAGCATCGGCATGCTTTTCACGTGGTTTGGTAGAAATCCACGCGCGCGTTCTGCCAAAAGCACCATTTGCATGCCTATCGTGTGGTTTTGCAGAAAACTGCGTCCGCATCTACCAAAAGATGCATGCGCATGCTTAAAACGCGCTTTGGCACAAATCCATGTGCGGATGTTAAAAAGAGCAGCATCGCATGCTTTTCACGTCGTTTGGTAGAAATCCACGCGCGCGTTCTGCCAAAAGCACCATTTGCATGCATATCGTGTGGTTTTGCAGAAAACTGCGTCCGCGTCTACCAAAAGATGCATGCGCATGCTTAAAACGCGTTTTGGCACAAATCCATGTGCGGGTGCTAAAAAGAGCAGCATCGGCATGCTTTTCACGTCGTTTGGTAGAAATCCACGCGCGCGTTCTGCCAAAAGCACCATTTGCATGCCTATCGTGTGGTTTTGCAGAAAACTGCGTCCGCGTCTACCAAAAGATGCATGCGCATGCTTAAAACGCGTTTTGGCACAAATCCATGTGCGGGTGCTAAAAAGAGCAGCATCGGCATGCTTTTCACGTCGTTTGGTAGAAATCCACGCGCGCGTTCTGCCAAAAGCACGATTTGCATGCATATCGTGTGGTTTTGCAGAAAACTGCGTCCGCGTCTACCAAAAGATGCATGCGCATGCTAAAAACGCGTTTTGGCACAAATCCATGTGCGGGTGCTAAAAAGAGCAGCATCGGCATGCTTTTCACGTCGTTTGGTAGAAATCCACGCGCGCGTTCTGCCAAAAGCACCATTTGCATGCCTATCGTGTGGTTTTGCAGAAAACTGCGTCCGCGTCTACCAAAACATGCATGCGCATGCTTAAAACGCGCTTTGGCACAAATCCATGTGCGGATGTTAAAAAGAGCAGCATCGGCATGCTTTTCACGTCGTTTGGTAGAAATCCACGCGCGCGTTCTGCCAAAAGCACCATTTGCATGCCTATCGTGTGGTTTTGCAGAAAACTGCGTCCGCGTCTACCAAAAGATGCATGCGCATGCTTAAAACGCGCTTTGGCACAAATCCATGTGCGGATGTTAAAAAGAGCAGCATCGGCATGCTTTTCACGTCGTTTGGTAGAAATACACGCGCGCGTTCTGCCAAAAGCACCATTTGCATGCATATCGTGTGGTTTTGCAGAAAACTGCGTCCGCGTCTACCAAAAGATGCATGCGCATGCTTAAAACGCGTTTTGGCACAAATCCATGTGCGGGTGCTAAAAAGAGCAGCATCGGCATGCTTTTCACGTCGTTTGGTAGAAATCCACGCGCGCGTTCTGCCAAAAGCACCATTTGCATGCCTATCGTGTGGTTTGCAGAAAACTGCGTCCGCGTCTACCAAAAGATGCATGCGCATGCTTAAAACGCGTTTTGGCACAAATCCATGTGCGGGTGCTAAAAAGAGCAGCATCGGCATGCTTTTCACGTCGTTTGGTAGAAATCCACGCGCGCGTTCTGCCAAAAGCACCATTTGCATGCATATCGTGTGGTTTTGCAGAAAACTGCGTCCGCGTCTACCAAAAGATGCATGCGCATGCTTAAAACGCGTTTTGGCACAAATCCATGTGCGGGTGCTAAAAAGAGCAGCATCGGCATGCTTTTCACGTCGTTTGGTAGAAATCCACACGCGCGTTCTGCCAAAAGCACCATTTGCATGCATATCGTGTGGTTTTGCAGAAAACTGCGTCCGCGTCTACCAAAAGATGCATGTGCATGCTAAAAACGCGTTTTGGGCACAAATCCATGTGCGGATGTTAAAAGAGCAGCATCGGCATGCTTTTCAAGTCGTTTGGTAGAAATCCACAACGCGCGTTCTGCCAAAAGCACCATTTGCATGACTATCGTGTGGTTTTGCAGAAAACTGCGTCCGCGTCTACCAAAACATGCATGTGCATGCTAAAAACGCGTTTTGGCACAAATCCATGTGCGGGTGCTAAAAAGAGCAGCATCGGCATGCTTTTCACGTCGTTTGGTAGAAATCCACACGCGCGTTCTGCCAAAAGCACCATTTGCATGCCTATCGTGTGGTTTTGCAGAAAACTGCGTCCGCGTCTACCCAAAACATGCATGCGCATGCTTAAAACGCGTTTTGGCACAAATCCATGTGCGGGTGCTAAAAAGAGCAGCATCGGCATGCTTTTCACGTCGTTGGTAGAAATCCACACGCGCGTTCTGCCAAAAGCACCATTTGCATGCATATCGTGTGGTTTTGCAGAAAACTGCGTCCGCGTCTACCAAAAGATGCATGTGCATGCTAAAAACGCGTTTTGGCACAAATCCATGTGCGGGTGCTAAAAAGAGCAGCATCGGCATGCTTTTCACGTCGTTTGGTAGAAATCCATGCGCGCGTTCTGCCAAAAGCACCATTTGCATGCCTATCGTGTGGTTTTGCAGAAAACTGCGTCCGCGTCTACCAAAAGATGCATGCGCATGCTTAAAACGCGCTTTGGCACAAATCCATGTGCGGATGTTAAAAAGAGCAGCATCGGCATGCTTTTCACGTCGTTTGGTAGAAATCCACGCGCGCGTTCTGCCAAAAGCACCATTTGCATGCATATCGTGTGGTTTTGCAGAAAACTGCGTCCGCGTCTACCAAAAGATGCATGCGCATGCTTAAAACGCGTTTTGGCACAAATCCATGTGCGGGTGCTAAAAAGAGCAGCATCGGCATGCTTTTCACGTCGTTTGGTAGAAATCCACACGCGCGTTCTGCCAAAAGCACCATTTGCATGCCTATCGTGTGGTTTTGCAGAAAACTGCGTCCGCGTCTACCAAAAGATGCATGCGCATGCTTAAAACGCGCTTTGGCACAAATCCATGTGCGGATGTTAAAAAGAGCAGCATCGGCATGCTTTTCACGTCGTTTGGTAGAAATCCACACGCGCGTTCTGCCAAAAGCACCATTTGCATGCATATCGTGTGGTTTTGCAGAAAACTGCGTCCGCGTCTACCAAAAGATGCATGTGCATGCTAAAAACGCGTTTTGGCACAAATCCATGTGCGGATGTTAAAAAGAGCAGCATCGGCATGCTTTTCACGTCGTTTGGTAGAAATCCACACGCGCGTTCTGCCAAAAGCACCATTTGCATGCATATCGTGTGGTTTTGCAGAAAACTGCGTCCGCGTCTACCAAAAGATGCATGTGCATGCTAAAAACGCGTTTTGGCACAAATCCATGTGCGGGTGCTAAAAAGAGCAGCATCGGCATGCTTTTCACGTCGTTTGGTAGAAATCCACACGCGCGTTCTGCCAAAAGCACCATTTGCATGCCTATCGTGTGGTTTTGCAGAAAACTGCGTCCGCGTCTACCAAAAGATGCATGCGCATGCTTAAAACGCGCTTTGGCACAAATCCATGTGCGGATGTTAAAAAGAGCAGCATCGGCATGCTTTTCACGTCGTTTGGTAGAAATCCACACGCGCGTTCTGCCAAAAGCACCATTTGCATGCATATCGTGTGGTTTTGCAGAAAACTGCGTCCGCGTCTACCAAAAGATGCATGTGCATGCTAAAAACGCGTTTTGGCACAAATCCATGTGCGGATGTTAAAAAGAGCAGCATCGGCATGCTTTTCACGTCGTTTGGTAGAAATCCACACGCGCGTTCTGCCAAAAGCACATTTTCATGCATATCGTGTGGTTTTGCAGAAAACTGCGTCCGCGTCTACCAAAAGATGCATGTGCATGCTAAAAACGCGTTTTGGCACAAATCCATGTGCGGGGTGCTAAAAAGAGCAGCATCGGCATGCTTTTTCACGTCGTTTGGTAGAAATCCACGCGCGCGTTCTGCCAAAAGCACCATTTGCATGCCTATCGTGTGGTTTTGCAGAAAACTGCGTCCGCGTCTACCAAAAGATGCATGCGCATGCTTAAAACGCGTTTTGGCACAAATCCATGTGCGGATGTTAAAAAGAGCAGCATCGGCATGCTTTTCACGTCGTTTGGTAGAAATCCACGCGCGCGTTCTGCCAAAAGCACCATTTGCATGCATATCGTGTGGTTTTGCAGAAAACTGCGTCCGCGTCTACCAAAAGATGCATGCGCATGCTTAAAACGCGTTTTGGCACAAATTCATGTGCGGGTGCTAAAAAGAGCAGCATCGGCATGCTTTTCACGTCGTTTGGTAGAAATCCACACGCGCGTTCTGCCAAAAGCACCATTTGCATGCCTATCGTGTGGTTTTGCAGAAAACTGCGTCCGCGTCTACCAAAAGATGCATGCGCATGCTTAAAACGCGCTTTGGCACAAATCCATGTGCGGATGTTAAAAAGAGCAGCATCGGCATGCTTTTCACGTCGTTTGGTAGAAATCCACGCGCGCGTTCTGCCAAAAGCACCATTTGCATGCATATCGTGTGGTTTTGCAGAAAACTGCGTCCGCGTCTACCAAAAGATGCATGCGCATGCTTAAAACGCGTTTTGGCACAAATCCATGTGCGGGTGCTAAAAAGAGCAGCATCGGCATGCTTTTCACGTCGTTTGGTAGAAATCCACACGCGCGTTCTGCCAAAAGCACCATTTGCATGCATATCGTGTGGTTTTGCAGAAAACTGCGTCCGCGTCTACCAAAAGATGCATGCGCATGCTTAAAACGCGCTTTGGCACAAATCCATGTGCGGGTGCTAAAAAGAGCAGCATCGGCATGCTTTTCACGTCGTTTGGTAGAAATCCACACGCGCGTTCTGCCAAAAGCACCATTTGCATGCCTATCGTGTGGTTTTGCAGAAAACTGCGTCCGCGTCTACCAAAAGATGCATGCGCATGCTTAAAACGCGTTTTGGCACAAATCCATGTGCGGGTGCTAAAAAGAGCAGCATCGGCATGCTTTTCACGTCGTTTGGTAGAAATCCACACGCGCGTTCTGCCAAAAGCACCATTTGCATGCATATCGTGTGGTTTGCAGAAAACTGCGTCCGCGTCTACCAAAAGATGCATGCGCATGCTTAAAACGCGCTTTGGCACAAATCCATGTGCGGATGTTAAAAAGAGCAGCATCGGCATGCTTTTCACGTCGTTTGGTAGAAATCCACACGCGCGTTCTGCCAAAAGCACCATTTGCATGCATATCGTGTGGTTTTGCAGAAAACTGCGTCCGCGTCTACCAAAAGATGCATGTGCATGCTAAAAACGCGTTTTGGCACAAATCCATGTGCGGATGCTAAAAAGAGCAGCATCGGCATGCTTTTCACGTCGTTTGGTAGAAATCCACACGCGCGTTCTGCCAAAAGCACCATTTGCATGCATATCGTGTGGTTTTGCAGAAAACTGCGTCCGCGTCTACCAAAAGATGCATGCGCATGCTTAAAACGCGCTTTGGCACAAATCCATGTGCGGGTGCTAAAAAGAGCAGCATCGGCATGCTTTTCACGTCGTTTGGTAGAAATCCACACGCGCGTTCTGCCAAAAGCACCATTTGCATGCCTATCGTGTGGTTTTGCAGAAAACTGCGTCCGCGTCTACCAAAACATGCATGCGCATGCTTAAAAACGCGTTTTGGCACAAATCCATGTGCGGGTGCTAAAAAGAGCAGCATCGGCATGCTTTTCACGTCGTTTGGTAGAAATCCACACGCGCGTTCTGCCAAAAGCACCATTTGCATGCATATCGTGTGGTTTTGCAGAAAACTGCGTCCGCGTCTACCAAAAGATGCATGTGCATGCTAAAACGCGTTTTGGCACAAATCCATGTGCGGGTGCTAAAAAGAGCAGCATCGGCATGCTTTTCACGTCGTTTGGTAGAAATCCATGCGCGCGTTCTGCCAAAAGCACCATTTGCATGCCTATCGTGTGGTTTTGCAGAAAACTGCGTCCGCGTCTACCAAAAGATGCATGCGCATGCTTAAAACGCGTTTTGGCACAAATCCATGTGCGGATGTTAACAAGAGCAGCATCGGCATGCTTTTCACGTCGTTTGGTAGAATCCACGCGCGCGTTCTGCCAAAAGCACCATTTGCATGCATATCGTGTGGTTTTGCAGAAAACTGCGTCCGCGTCTACCAAAAGATGCATGCGCATGCTTAAAACGCGTTTTGGCACAAATCCATGTGCGGGTGCTAAAAAGAGCAGCATCGGCATGCTTTTCACGTCGTTTGGTAGAAATCCACACGCGCGTTCTGCAAAAAGCACCATTTGCATGCCTATCGTGTGGTTTTGCAGAAAACTGCGTCCGCGTCTACCAAAAGATGCATGCGCATGCTTAAAACGCGCTTTGGCACAAATCCATGTGCGGATGTTAAAAAGAGCAGCATCGGCATGCTTTTCACGTCGTTTGGTAGAAATCCACGCGCGCGTTCTGCCAAAAGCACCATTTGCATGCATATCGTGTGGTTTTGCAGAAAACTGCGTCCGCGTCTACCAAAAGATGCATGCGCATGCTTAAAACGCGTTTTGGCACAAATCCATGTGCGGGTGCTAAAAAGAGCAGCATCGGCATGCTTTTCACGTCGTTTGGTAGAAATCCACACGCGCGTTCTGCCAAAAGCACCATTTGCATGCCTATCGTGTGGTTTTGCAGAAAACTGCGTCCGCGTCTACCAAAAGATGCATGCGCATGCTTAAAACGCGCTTTGGCACAAATCCATGTGCGGATGTTAAAAAGAGCAGCATCGGCATGCTTTTCACGTCGTTTGGTAGAAATCCACACGCGCGTTCTGCCAAAAGCACCATTTGCATGCATATCGTGTGGTTTTGCAGAAAACTGCGTCCGCGTCTACCAAAAGATGCATGTGCATGCTAAAAACGCGTTTTGGCACAAATCCATGTGCGGGTGCTAAAAAGAGCAGCATCGGCATGCTTTTCACGTCGTTTGGTAGAAATCCACACGCGCGTTCTGCCAAAAGCACCATTTGCATGCCTATCGTGTGGTTTTGCAGAAAACTGCGTCCGCGTCTACCAAAAGATGCATGCGCATGCTTAAAACGCGCTTTGGCACAAATCCATGTGCGGATGTTAAAAAGAGCAGCATCGGCATGCTTTTCACGTCGTTTGGTAGAAATCCACACGCGCGTTCTGCCAAAAGCACCATTTGCATGCATATCGTGTGGTTTTGCAGAAAACTGCGTCCGCGTCTACCAAAAGATGCATGTGCATGCTAAAAACGCGTTTTGGCACAAATCCATGTGCGGATGTTAAAAAGAGCAGCATCGGCATGCTTTTCACGTCGTTTGGTAGAAATCCACACGCGCGTTCTGCCAAAAGCACCATTTTCATGCATATCGTGTGGTTTTGCAGAAAACTGCGTCCGCGTCTACCAAAAGATGCATGTGCATGCTAAAAACGCGTTTTGGCACAAATCCATGTGCGGGTGCTAAAAAGAGCAGCATCGGCATGCTTTTCACGTCGTTTGGTAGAAATCCACGCGCGCGTTCTGCCAAAAGCACCATTTGCATGCCTATCGTGTGGTTTTGCAGAAAACTGCGTCCGCGTCTACCAAAAGATGCATGCGCATGCTTAAAACGCGTTTTGGCACAAATCCATGTGCGGATGTTAAAAAGAGCAGCATCGGCATGCTTTTCACGTCGTTTGGTAGAAATCCACGCGCGCGTTCTGCCAAAAGCACCATTTGCATGCATATCGTGTGGTTTTGCAGAAAACTGCGTCCGCGTCTACCAAAAGATGCATGCGCATGCTTAAAACGCGTTTTGGCACAAATCCATGTGCGGGTGCTAAAAAGAGCAGCATCGGCATGCTTTTCACGTCGTTTGGTAGAAATCCACACGCGCGTTCTGCCAAAAGCACCATTTGCATGCCTATCGTGTGGTTTTGCAGAAAACTGCGTCCGCGTCTACCAAAAGATGCATGCGCATGCTTAAAACGCGCTTTGGCACAAATCCATGTGCGGATGTTAAAAAGAGCAGCATCGGCATGCTTTTCACGTCGTTTGGTAGAAATCCACGCGCGCGTTCTGCCAAAAGCACCATTTGCATGCATATCGTGTGGTTTTGCAGAAAACTGCGTCCGCGTCTACCAAAAGATGCATGCGCATGCTTAAAACGCGTTTTGGCACAAATCCATGTGCGGGTGCTAAAAAGAGCAGCATCGGCATGCTTTTCACGTCGTTTGGTAGAAATCCACACGCGCGTTCTGCCAAAAGCACCATTTGCATGCATATCGTGTGGTTTTGCAGAAAACTGCGTCCGCGTCTACCAAAAGATGCATGCGCATGCTTAAAACGCGCTTTGGCACAAATCCATGTGCGGGTGCTAAAAAGAGCAGCATCGGCATGCTTTTCACGTCGTTTGGTAGAAATCCACACGCGCGTTCTGCCAAAAGCACCATTTGCATGCATATCGTGTGGTTTTGCAGAAAACTGCGTCCGCGTCTACCAAAAGATGCATGTGCATGCTAAAAACGCGTTTTGGCACAAATCCATGTGCGGGTGCTAAAAAGAGCAGCATCGGCATGCTTTTCACGTCGTTTGGTAGAAATCCATGCGCGCGTTCTGCCAAAAGCACCATTTGCATGCCTATCGTGTGGTTTTGCAGAAAACTGCGTCCGCGTCTACCAAAAGATGCATGCGCATGCTTAAAACGCGTTTTGGCACAAATCCATGTGCGGATGTTAAAAAGAGCAGCATCGGCATGCTTTTCACGTCGTTTGGTAGAAATCCACGCGCGCGTTCTGCCAAAAGCACCATTTGCATGCATATCGTGTGGTTTTGCAGAAAACTGCGTCCGCGTCTACCAAAAGATGCATGCGCATGCTTAAAACGCGTTTTGGCACAAATCCATGTGCGGGTGCTAAAAAGAGCAGCATCGGCATGCTTTTCACGTCGTTTGGTAGAAATCCACACGCGCGTTCTGCAAAAAGCACCATTTGCATGCCTATCGTGTGGTTTTTGGCA
>NW_027460411.1:0-84187 GCF_050947875.1 Dermacentor variabilis | reverse complement strand
TATGCGACGCGTGTCAGTTTCCGAAAAGTGTATTGCGAGGAGCGTAGGCCCCTGTAGACTGCCTGTGGAAAACATGGCGATGCAACCCTGTTCTACCGTTGTAGCGATAGCGCGCAGCGATATAAAGCGCCACGAGTATTATGCGACGCGTCTCAGTTTCCGAAAAGTGTATTGCGAGGAGCGTAAGCCCCTGTAGACTGCCTGTGCAAACAAGGCAATGCAACTCTTTTTTACCATTGTAGCGAGAGCGCGCAGCGATATAAAGCGCCACGAGTATTATGCGACGTGTCTCCGTTTTACAAAAATCTTTATTGCGAGCAGTGTAAGCCGCAGTGGACTGCCTGTGATAAACAAACCGATGCAACCCTTTATAACCGTTGCAGTGAGAGCGCGCAGCGATAGAAACAGCCCTCTGTGTTATGCGACGCGTCTCAGTTTCGGAAAAGTGTGTTGCGCGTAGCGTAAGCTCCAGTAGGCTGCCTGTGCAAAACAAGGCGATGCAACCCTATTCTACCGTTGTAGCGAGAGCGCGAAGCGATACAAAGCGCCCTGAGTAATATGCGACGCGTCTCAGTTACCGAGAAGTGTATTGCGAGCAGGGTAAGCCCCACTACACTGCCTGTGTAAAACATGGCGATGCAACCCTTTTCTACCGTTGTAGCGAGAGCGCGCCGCATTATAAAGCGCCCCTAGTGTTATGCGACGCGTCTCAGTTTCCGAAAAGTGCATTGCGAGCTGCGTAAGCCCCAGTAGACTGCCTGTGCAAAACATGGTGACGCAACCCTTTTCTGCCGTTGCTGCGAGAGCGCGCAGCCAGATAAAGCGCCCCGAGTGTTATGCGACGCGTCTCAGTTTCAAAAAAATCTTTATTGCGAGCAGCGTAAGCCCCAGTGGACTGTCTGTGCTAAAGAAACCGATGCAACCCTTTTCTACCGTTGCAGCGAGAGCGCGCAGCGATGTAAAGCGCTGCGAGTGTTATACGACGCGTCTCAGTTTCGGAAATGTGTATTGCGAGCAGCGTAAGCCCCAGTAGACTGCCTGTGCAAAACAA
Organism: Dermacentor variabilis; assembly: GCF_050947875.1. NCBI lineage: Eukaryota > Metazoa > Arthropoda > Arachnida > Ixodida > Ixodidae > Dermacentor > Dermacentor variabilis. The sequence continues at coordinate 83,136 of NW_027460411.1, read as the reverse complement.
GGCGATACAACCCTTTGCTACCGTTCCAGCGGAGAGCGCACAGCGATATATAGCGCCTCGAGTATTATGCGACGTGTCTCAGTTTCCGAAAAGTGTATTGCGAGGAGCGTAAGTCCTTGTAGACTGCCTGTGCAAACAAGGCAATGCAACCCTTTTCTACCGTTGCAGCGAGAGCGCGCCGCGATATAAAGCGCCCCGAGTTTTATGCGACGCATCTCAGTTTCAGAAAAGTCTTTATTGCGAGAAGCGAAAGCCCCAGTAGACAGCCTGTGCAAAGCTAGCCGATGCAACCCTTTTCCACCATTGCAGCGAGAGCGCGCAGCGATATAAAGGGCCCCGAGTGTTATGCGCCGCGTCTCAGTTTCCGAACAGTCTATTGCGAGCAGCGTAAGCCCCTGTAGACTGCCTGTGCAAACAAGGCGAGGCAACACTTTTCTACCGTTGTACCGAGTGCGCGCAGCGATATATTGCGCCCCGAGTGTGATGCGACGCGTCTCAATTTCCGCAAAGTGTATTGCAAGCCGCGTAAGCCCCAGTAGACTGCCTTTGCAAAACATGGCGATGCAACCCGGTTCTACCATTGTAGCGAGAGCGCGCAGTGATATAAAGCGCCCCGAGTATTATGCGACGCGTCTCAGTTTCTGAAAAATCTTTATTGCGAGCAGTGTAAGCCCCAGTGTACTGCCTGTGCTAAACAAACCATGCAACCCTTTATAACCGTTGCAGTGAGAGCGCGCAGCGATATAAACAGCCCTCAGTGTTATGCGAGGCGTCTCAGTTTCGGAAAAGTGTATTGCGAGCAGCGTAAGCCCCAGTAGGCAGCCTGTGCAAAACAAGGCGATGCAACCCTTTTCTACCGTTGTAGCGAGTGCGCGCAGCGATATAAAGCGCCCCGAGTGTTATGCGCCGCGTCTCAGTTTCCGAACAGTGTATTGCGAGCAGCGTAAGCCCCTGTAGACTGCCTGTGCAAACAAGGCGATGCAACCCTTTTCTACCGTTGTAGCGCGTGCGCGCAGCGATATATAGCGCCACGAGTGTGATGCGACGCGTGTCAGTTTCCGAAAAGTGTATTGCGAACAGCGTAAGCCCCAGTAGACAGTTTGTGCAAAACATGGCGATGCAACCCTGTTCTACCGTTGTAGCGAGAGCGCGCAGTGATATAAAGCGCCCCGAGTATTATGCGACGCGTCTCAGTTTCTGAAAAGTGTATTGCGAGAAGCGTAAGCCCCTGTAGACTGCCTGTGGAAACAAGTCAATGCAACTCTTTTCTACCATTATTTCGAGAGCGCGCAGCGATATAAACCGCCCCGAGTATTATGCGACGCGTCTCAATTTCCGCAAAGTGTATTGCAAGCCGCGTAAGCCCCAGTAGACTGCCTGTGCAAAACATGGCGATGCAACCCTGTTCTACCGTTGTAGCGGGTGCGCGCAGTGATAAAAAGGGCGCCGGGTGTTGTGCGACGCGTCTCGGTTTCCGAAAAGTGTTTTGCGAGCAGCGTAAGCCCCAGTAGACTGCCAGTGCAAAACATGGCAATGCAACCCTTTTCTAGCGATGCAACGACAGCGCGCAGCGATATAAAGCGCCCCGAGATTTATGCGACGTATCTCAGTTTCAGAAAAGTCTTTATTGCGAGCAGCGAAAGCCCCAGTAGACAGCCTGTCCAAAACTAGCCGATGCAACCCTTTTCTACCGTTGCAGCGAGAGGGCGCAGCGATATAAAGAGCCCCGAGTGTTGTGCGACGCGTCTCAGTTTCCGAAGAGTGTATTGCGAGCAGCGTAAGCCCCTGTAGACTGCCTGTGCAAACAAGGCGATGCAAGCCTTTTCTACCGTTGTAGCGAGTGCGCGCAGCGATATATAGCGCCGCGAGTGTGATGCCACGCGTGTCAGTTTCCGAAAAGTGTATTGCGAGCAGCGTAAGCCCCAGTAGACAGCCTGTGCAAAACAAGGCTATGCAACCCTTTTCTACCGTTGTAGCGAGTGCGCGCAGCGATATAAAGCGCCCCGAGTATTATGCGACGTGTCTCCGTTTTACAAAAATCTTTATTGCGAGCAGTGTAAGCCGCAGTGGACTGCCTGTGATAAACAAACCGATGCAACCCTTTATAACCGTTGCAGTGAGAGCGCGCAGCGATAGAAACAGCCCTCTGTGTTATGCGACGCGTCTCAGTTTCGGAAAAGTGTGTTGCGCGTAGCGTAAGCTCCAGTAGGCTGCCTGTGCAAAACAAGGCGATGCAACCCTATTCTACCGTTGTAGCGAGAGCGCGAAGCGATACAAAGCGCCCTGAGTAATATGCGACGCGTCTCAGTTACCGAGAAGTGTATTGCGAGCAGGGTAAGCCCCACTACACTGCCTGTGTAAAACATGGCGATGCAACCCTTTTCTACCGTTGTAGCGAGAGCGCGCCGCATTATAAAGCGCCCCTAGTGTTATGCGACGCGTCTCAGTTTCCGAAAAGTGCATTGCGAGCTGCGTAAGCCCCAGTAGACTGCCTGTGCAAAACATGGTGACGCAACCCTTTTCTGCCGTTGCTGCGAGAGCGCGCAGCCAGATAAAGCGCCCCGAGTGTTATGCGACGCGTCTCAGTTTCAAAAAAATCTTTATTGCGAGCAGCGTAAGCCCCAGTGGACTGTCTGTGCTAAAGAAACCGATGCAACCCTTTTCTACCGTTGCAGCGAGAGCGCGCAGCGATGTAAAGCGCTGCGAGTGTTATACGACGCGTCTCAGTTTCGGAAATGTGTATTGCGAGCAGCGTAAGCCCCAGTAGACTGCCTGTGCAAAACAAGGCGATACAACCCTTTGCTACCGTTCCAGCGGAGAGCGCACAGCGATATATAGCGCCTCGAGTATTATGCGACGTGTCTCAGTTTCCGAAAAGTGTATTGCGAGGAGCGTAAGTCCTTGTAGACTGCCTGTGCAAACAAGGCAATGCAACCCTTTTCTACCGTTGCAGCGAGAGCGCGCCGCGATATAAAGCGCCCCGACTTTTATGCGACGCATCTCAGTTTCAGAAAAGTCTTTATTGCGAGAAGCGAAAGCCCCAGTAGACAGCCTGTGCAAAGCTAGCCGATGCAACCCTTTTCCACCATTGCAGCGAGAGCGCGCAGCGATATAAAGGGCCCCGAGTGTTATGCGCCGCGTCTCAGTTTCCGAACAGTCTATTGCGAGCAGCGTAAGCCCCTGTAGACTGCCTGTGCAAACAAGGCGATGCAACACTTTTCTACCGTTGTACCGAGTGCGCGCAGCGATATATTGCGCCCCGAGTGTGATGCGACGCGTCTCAATTTCCGCAAAGTGTATTGCAAGCCGCGTAAGCCCCAGTAGACTGCCTTTGCAAAACATGGCGATGCGACCCGGTTCTACCATTGTAGCGAGAGCGCGCAGTGATATAAAGCGCCCCGAGTATTATGCGACGCGTCTCAGTTTCTGAAAAATCTTTATTGCGAGCAGTGTAAGCCCCAGTGTACTGCCTGTGCTAAACAAACCATGCAACCCTTTATAACCGTTGCAGTGAGAGCGCGCAGCGATATAAACAGCCCTCAGTGTTATGCGAGGCGTCTCAGTTTCGGAAAAGTGTATTGCGAGCAGCGTAAGCCCCAGTAGGCAGCCTGTGCAAAACAAGGCGATGCAACCCTTTTCTACCGTTGTAGCGAGTGCGCGCAGCGATATAAAGCGCCCCGAGTGTTATGCGCCGCGTCTCAGTTTCCGAACAGTGTATTGCGAGCAGCGTAAGCCCCTGTAGACTGCCTGTGCAAACAAGGCGATGCAACCCTTTTCTACCGTTGTAGCGCGTGCGCGCAGCGATATATAGCGCCACGAGTGTGATGCGACGCGTGTCAGTTTCCGAAAAGTGTATTGCGAACAGCGTAAGCCCCAGTAGACAGTTTGTGCAAAACATGGCGATGCAACCCTGTTCTACCGTTGTAGCGAGAGCGCGCAGTGATATAAAGCGCCCCGAGTATTATGCGACGCGTCTCAGTTTCTGAAAAGTGTATTGCGAGAAGCGTAAGCCCCTGTAGACTGCCTGTGGAAACAAGTCAATGCAACTCTTTTCTACCATTGTTTCGAGAGCGCGCAGCGATATAAACCGCCCCGAGTATTATGCGACGCGTCTCAATTTCCGCAAAGTGTATTGCAAGCCGCGTAAGCCCCAGTAGACTGCCTGTGCAAAACATGGCGATGCAACCCTGTTCTACCGTTGTAGCGGGTGCGCGCAGTGATAAAAAGGGCGCCGGATGTTGTGCGACGCGTCTCGGTTTCCGAAAAGTGTTTTGCGAGCAGCGTAAGCCCCAGTAGACTGCCAGTGCAAAACATGGCAATGCAACCCTTTTCTAGCGATGCAACGACAGCGCGCAGCGATATAAAGCGCCCCGAGATTTTTGCGACGTATCTCAGTTTCAGAAAAGTCTTTATTGCGAGCAGCGAAAGCCCCAGTAGACAGCCTGTCCAAAACTAGCCGATGCAACCCTTTTCTACCGTTGCAGCGAGAGGGCGCAGCGATATAAAGAGCCCCGAGTGTTGTGCGACGCGTCTCAGTTTCCGAAGAGTGTATTGCGAGCAGCGTAAGCCCCTGTAGACTGCCTGTGCAAACAAGGCGATGCAAGCCTTTTCTACCGTTGTAGCGAGTGCGCGCAGCGATATATAGCGCCGCGAGTGTGATGCCACGCGTGTCAGTTTCCGAAAAGTGTATTGCGAGCAGCGTAAGCCCCAGTAGACAGCCTGTGCAAAACAAGGCTATGCAACCCTTTTCTACCGTTGTAGCGAGTGCGCGCAGCGATATAAAGCGCCCCGAGTGTTATTCGCCGCGTCTCAGTTTCCGAAAAGTGTATTGCGAGCAGCGCAAGCCCCAGTAGACAGCCCGCGCAAAACATGGCGATGCAACCCTTTTCTGCCGTTGCAGCGAGAGCGCGCAGCCAGATAAAGCGCCCCGAGTGTTATGCGACGCGTCTCAGTTTCAGAAAAATCTTTATTGCGAGCAGCGTAAGCCCCAGTGGACTGTCTGTGCTAAAAAAACCGATGCAACCCTTTTCCACCGTTGCAGCGAGAGCCCGCAGCGATGTAAGCGCCGCGAGTGTTATACGACGCGTCTCAGTTTCGGAAAAGTGTATTGCGAGCAGCGTAAGCCCCAGTAGGCTGCCTGTGCAAAACAAGGCGATGCAACCCTATTCTACCGTTGCAGTGCTAGCGCACAGCGATATATAGCGCCTCGAGTGTTATGCGACGCGTCTCAGTTTCCGAAAAGTGTATTGCGAGCAGCGTATAAGCCCCAGTGGACGGCCTGTGCAAAACAAGGCGATGCAACCCTGTCCTACCGTTGTAGCGAGAGCGCGCAGCGATATAAAGCGCCCCGAGTATTAAGCGACGCGTATCAGTTTCCGAAAAGTGTACTGCGAGTAGCGTAAGCCCCTGTAGTCTGCCTGTGCAAACAAGGCGATGCAACTCTTTTCTACCATTGTAGCGAGTGCGTGCAGCGATATAAACCGCCCCGAGTATTATGCGACGCGTCTCAGTTCCCGAAAAGTGTTTTGCGAGCAGCGTAAGCCCCAGTAGACTGCCAGTGCAAAACATGGCGATGCAACCCTTTTCTAGAGATGCAACGACAGCGCGCAGCGATATAAAGCGCCCCGAGTTTTATGCGACGCATCTCAGTTTCAGAAAAGTCTTTATTGCGAGAAGCGAAAGCCCCAGTAGACAGCCTCTGCAAACAAGGCCATGCAACTCTTTTCTACCATTGTAGCGAGAGCGCGTAGCGATATAAACCGCCCCGAGTATTATGTGACGCATCTTAGTTTCCGAAAAGTGTATTGCGAGCAGCGTAAGCCCCAGTAAACTGCCTGTGCAAACAAGGAGATGCAACCCTTTTCTACCGTTGCAGCGAGAGCGCGCAGCGATATAAAGCGCCCCGAGTGTTATGCGCCGCGTCTCCGTTTCCGAACAGTGTATTGCGAGCAGCGTAAGCCCCTGTAGACTGCCTGTGCAAACAAGGCGATGCAACACTTTTCTACCGTTGTAGCGAGTGCGCGCAGCGATATATTGCGCCCCGAGTGTGATGCGACGCGTCTCAATTTCCGCGAAGTGTATTGCAAGCCGCGTAAGCCCCAGTAGAGTGCCTTTGCAAAACATGGCGATGCAACCCTGTTCTACCGTTGTAGCGAGAGCGCGCAGTGATATAAAGCGCCCCGAGTATTATGCGACGCGTCTCAGTTTCTGAAAAATCTTTATTGCGAGCAGTGTAAGCCCCAGAGGACTGCCTGTGCAAAACAAGGCGATGCAACCCTTTTCTACCGTTGTAGCGAGTGCGCGCAGTGATATAAAGCGCCCCGAGTGTTATGCGCCGCGTCTCAGTTTCCGAACAGTGTATTGCGAGCAGCGTAAGCCCCTGTAGACTGCCTGTGCAAACAAGGCGATGCAACCCTTTTCTACCGTTGTAGCGAGTGCGCGCAGCGATATATAGCGCCACGAGTGTGATGCGACGTGTGTCAGTTTCCGAAAAGTGTATTGCGAGCAGCGTATAAGCCCCAGTGGACGGCCTGTGCAAAACAAGGCGATGCAACCCTGTCCTACCGTTTTAGCGAGAGCGCGCAGCGATATAAAGCGCCCCGAGTATTAAGCGACGCGTATCAGTTTCCGAAAAGTGTATTGCGAGGAGCGTAAGCCCCTGTAGACTGCCTGTGCAAAAAAGGCGATGCAACTCTTTTCTACCATTGTAGCGAGAGCGCGCAGCGATATAAACCGCCCCGAGTATTATGTGACGCGTCTTAGTTTCCGAAAAGTGTATTGCGAGCAGCGTAAACTCCAGTAAACTACCTGTGCAAACAAGGAGATGCAACACTTTTCTACCGTTGTAGCGAGAGCGCGCAGTGATAAAAAGGGCGCCGGGTGTTGTGCGACGCGTCTCAGTTTCCGAAAAGTGTTTTCCGAGCAGCGTAAGCCCCAGTAGACTGCCTGTGCAAACAAGGCGATGCAACCGTTTTCTACCGTTGTAGCGAGTGCGCGCAGAGATATATAGCGCCACGAGTGTGATGCGACGTGTGTCAGTTTCCGAAAAGTGTATTGCGAGCAGCGTATAAGCCCCAGTGGACGGCCTGTGCAAAACAAGGCGATGCAACCCTGTCCTGCCGTTGTAGCGAGAGCGCGCAGCGATATAAAGCGCCCCGACTTTTATGCGACGCATCTCAGTTTCAGAAAAGTCTTTATTGCGAGAAGCGAAAGCCCCAGTAGACAGCCTGTGCAAAGCTAGCCGATGCAACCCTTTTCCACCGTTGCAGCGAGAGCGCGCAGCGATATAAAGGGCCCCGAGTGTTATGCGCCGCGTCTCAGTTTTCGAACAGTGTATTGCGAGCAGCGTAAGCCCCTGTAGACTGCCTGTGCAAACAAGGCGATGCAACACTTTTCTACCGTTGTAGCGAGTGCGCGCAGCGATATATTGCGCGCCGAGTGTGATGCGACGCGTCTCAATTTCCGCAAAGTGTATTGCAAGCCGCGTAAGCCCCAGTAGACTGCCTTTGCAAAACATGGCGATGCAACCCGGTTCTACCGTTGTAGCGAGAGCGCGCAGTGATATAAAGCGCCCCGAGTATTATGCGACGCGTCTCAGTTTCTGAAAAATCTTTATTGCGAGCAGTGTAAGCCCCAGATGACTGCCTGTGCTAAACAAACCGATGCAACCCTTTATAACCGTTGCAGTGAGAGCGCGCAGCGATATAAACAGCCCTCAGTGTTGTGCGACGCGTCTCAGTTTCGGAAAAGTGTATTGCGAGCAGCGTAAGCCCCAGTAGGCAGCCTGTGCAAAACAAGGCGATGCAACCGTTTTCTACCGTTGTAGCGAGTGCGCGCAGCGATATATAGCGCCACGATTGTGATGCGACGTGTGTCACTTTCCGAAAAGTGTATTGCGAGCAGCGTAAGCCCCAGTAGACAGCCTGTGCAAAACATGGCGATGCAACCCTATTCTACCGTTGTAGCGAGAGCGCGCAGCGATATAAAGCGCCCCGAGTGTTATGCGCCGCGTTTCAGTTTCCGAAAAGTGTATTGCGAGCAGCGTATAAGCCCCAGTGGACGGCCTGTGCAAAACAAGGCGATGCAACCCTGTCCTACCGTTTTAGCGAGAGCGCGCAGCGATATAAAGCGCCCCGAGTATTAAGCGACGCGTATCAGTTTCCGAAAAGTGTATTGCGAGGAGCGTAAGCCCCTGTAGACTGCCTGTGCAAAAAAGGCGTTGCAACCCTTTTCTACCATTGTAGCGGGAGCGCGCAGCGATATAAACCGCCCCGAGTATTATGTGACGCGTCTTAGTTTCCGAAAAGTGTATTGCGAGCAGCGTAAACTCCAGTAAACTGCCTGTGCAAACAAGGAGATGCAACACTTTTCTACCGTTGTAGCGAGAGCGCGCAGTGATAAAAAGGGCGCCGGGTGTTGTGCGACGCGTCTCAGTTTCCGAAAAGTGTTTTGCGAGCAGCGTAAGCCCCAGTAGACTGCCTGTGCAAACAAGTCGATGCAACCGTTTTCTACCGTTGTAGCGAGTGCGCGCAGAGATATATAGCGCCACGAGTGTGATGCGACGTGTGTCAGTTTCCGAAAAGTGTATTGCGAGCAGCGTATAAGCCCCAGTGGACGGCCTTTGCAAAACAAGGCGATGCAACCCTGTCCTGCCGTTGTAGCGAGAGCGCGCAGCGATATAAAGCGCCCCGAGTTTTATGCGACGCATCTCAGTTTCAGAAAAGTCTTTATTGCGAGGAGCGTAAGCCCCTGTAGACTGCCTGTGCAAAAAAGGCGTTGCAACTCTTTTCTACCATTGTAGCGAGAGCGCGCAGCGATATAAACCGCCCCGAGTATAATGTGACGTGTCTTAGTTTCCGAAAAGTGTATTGCGAGCAGCGTAAACTCCAGTAAACTGCCTGTGCAAACAAGGAGATGCAAACCTTTTCCACCGTTGCAGCGAGAGCGCGCAGCGATATAAAGGGCCCCGAGTGTTATGCGCCGCGTCTCAGTTTCCGAACAGTGTATTGCGAGCAGCGTAAGCCCCTGTAGACTGCCTGTGCAAACAAGGCGATGCAACACTTTTCTACCGTTGTAGCGAGTGCGCGCAGCGATATATTGCGCCCCGAGTGTGATGCGACGCGTCTCAATTTCCGCAAAGCGTATTGCAAGCCGCGTAAGCCCCAGTAGACTGCCTTTCCAAAACATGGCGATGCAACCCGGTTCTACCGTTGTAGCGAGAGCAAGCAGTGATATAAAGCGCCCCGAGTATTATGCGACGCGTCTCAGTTTCTGAAAAATCTTTATTGCGAGCAGTGTAAGCCCCAGTGGACTGCCTGTGCTAAACAAACCGATGCAACCCTTTATAACCGTTGCAGTGAGAGCGCGCAGCCATATTAACAGCCCTCAGTGTTATGCGACGCGTCTCAGTTTCGGAAAAGTGTATTGCGAGCAGCGTAAGCCCCTGTAGGCAGCCTGTGCAAAACAATGCGATGCAACCGTTTTCTACCGTTGTAGCGAGTGCGCGCAGCGATATAAAGCGCCCCGAGTGTTATGCGCCGCGTCTCAGTTTCCGAACAGTGTATTGCGAGCAGCGTAAGCCCCAGTAGAAAGCCTGTGCAAACATGGCGATGCAACCCTATTCTACCGTTGTAGCGAGAGCGCGCAGCGATATAAAGCGCCCCGAGTGTTATGCGCCGCGTCTCAGTTTCCTAACAGCGTATTGCGATGAGCGTAAGCCTCTGTAGACTGCCTGTGCAAACAAGGCGATGCAACGCTTGTCTACCATTGTAGCTTGTGCGCAAGTGATATATAGCGCCTCGAGAGTGATGTGACGCGTCTCAATTTCCGCAAAGTGTATTGCAAGCCGCGTAAGCCCCAGTAGGCAGCCTGTGCAAAACAAGGCGATGCAACCCTTGTCTACCGTTGTAGCGAGTGCGCGCAGCGATATAAAACGCCCCGAGTGTTATGCGCCGCGTCTCAGTTTTCGAACAGTGTATGGCGAGCAGCGTAAGCCCCTGTAGACTGCCTGTGCAAACAAGGCGACGCAACCCTTTTCTACCGTTGTAGCGAGTGCGCGCAGCGATATATAGCGCCACGAGTGTGATGCGACGTGTGTGAGTTTCCGAAAAGTGTATTGCGAGCAGCGTAAGCCGCAGTAGACAGCCTGTGCAAAACATGGCGATGCAACCCTATTCTACCGTTGTAGCGAGAGCGCGCAGCGATATAAAGCGCCCCGAGTGTTATGCGCCGCGTCTCAGTTTCCGAACAGCGTATTGCGAGGAGCGTAAGCCTCTGTAGACTGCCTGTGCAAACAAGGCGATGCAACCCTTGTCTACCGTTGTAGCGAGTGCGCGCAGTGATATATAGCGCCCCGAGTGTGATGCGACGCGTCTCAATTTCCGTAAAGTGTTTTGGGAGCAGCGTAAGCCCCAGTAGACTCCCTGTGCAAAACATGGCGATGCAACCCTTTTCTAGCGATGCAACGACAGCGCGCAGCGATATAAAGCGCCCCGAGTTTTATGCGCCGCGTCTCAGTTTCCGAACAGTGCATTGCGAGCTGCGTAAGCCCCAGTAGACTACCTGTGAAAAACATGGCGATGCAACCCTGTTCTACCGTTCTAGCGAGAGCGCGCAGCGATATAAAGCGCCCCGAGTATTTTGCGACGCGTCTCATTTTCCGAAAAGTGTATTGCGAGAAGCGTAAGCCCCTGTAGACTGCCTCTGCAAACAAGGCAATGCAACCCTTTTCTACCGTTGTAGCGAGAGCGCGCCGCAGTGTAAAGCGCCCCGAGTGTAATGCGACGCGTCTCAGTTTCCTAAAAGTGCATTGCGAGCTGCGTAAGCCCCAGTAGACTGCCTGTGCAAAACATGGCGATGCAACCCTTTTCTGCCGGTGCAGCGAGAGCGCGCAGCCTGATAAAGCACCTCGAGTGTTATGCGACGCGTCTCAGTTTCCGAAAAGTGTATTGCGAGAAGCGTATACGCCCTAGCAGACTGCCTGTGCAAAACAAGGCGATGCAACCCTTTTCTACCGTTGCAGCGAGAGCGCGCAGCGATGTAAAGCGCCGCGAGTGTTATACGACGCGTCTCAGTTTTGGAAAAGTGTATTACGAGCAGCGTAAGCCCCAGTAGACTGCCTGTGCAAAACAAGGCGATAAAACCCTATTCTACCGTTGCAGCGATAGCGCACAGCGATATATAGCGCCTCGAGTGTTATGCGACGCGTCTCAGTTTCCGAAAAGTGTATTGCGAGAAGCCTATACGCCCAAGTAAACGGCGTGTGCAAAACAAGGCGATGCAACCCTGTTCTACCGTTGTAGCGAGAGCGCGCAGCGATATAAAGCGCCCCGAGTATTGTGCGGCGCGTCTCAGTTACCGAAAAGTGTGTTGCGAGCAGGGTAAGCCCCACTAGACTGCCTGTGTTAAACATGGCGATGCAACCCTTTTCTACCGTTGTAGCGAGAGCGCGCCGCATTATAAAGCGCCCCGCGTGTTCTACGACGCGTCTCAGTTTCCGAAAAGTGCATTGCGAGCTGCGTAAGCCCCAGTAGACTGCCTGTGCAAAACATGGCGATGCAACCCTTTTCTGCCGTTTGAGCGAGAGCGCGTAGCGATGTAAAGCGCCGCGAGTGTTATACGACGCGTCTCAGTTTCGCAAAAGTGTATTGCGAGCAGCGTAAGCCCCAGGAGACTGCCTGTGCAAAATAAGGCGATACAACCCTTTTCTACCGTTGCAGCGGAGAGCGCACAGCGATATATAGCGCCTCGAGTGTTATGCGACTCGTCTCAGTTTCCGAAAAGTGTATTGCGAGCAGCGTATAAGCCCCAGTAGACTGCCTTTGCAAAACAAGGCGTTGCAACCCTGTTCTACCTTTGTAGCGAGAGCGCGCAGCGATATAAAGCGCCCCGAGTATTATGCGACGCGTCTCAGTTTCCGAAAAGTGTATTGCGATCAGCGAAAGCCCCAGTAGACAGTCTGTGCAAAACTAGCCGATGCAACCCTTTTCTACCGTTGCAGCGAGAGCGCGCAGCGATATAAAGAGCCCCGAGTGTTATGCGCCGCGTCTCAGTTTCCGAACAGTGTATTGCGAGAAGCGTAAGCCCCTGTAGACTGCCTGTGCAAACAAGGCAATGCAACCCTTTTCTACCGTTGTAGCGAGAGCACGCCGCAGTCTAAAGCGCCCCGAGTGTCATGCGACGCGTCTCAGTTTCCGAAAAGTGCATTGCGAGCTGCGTAAGCCCCAGTAGACTGCCTGTGCAAAATATGGCGATGCAACCCTTTTCTGCCGTTGCAGCGAGAGCGCGCAGCCAGATAAAGCACCTCGAGTGTTATGCGCCGCGTCTCAGTTTCCGAAAAGTGTATTGCGAGCAGCGTATAAGCCCCAGTGGACTTCCTGTGCAAAACAAGGCGATGCAACCCTGTCCTACCGTTGTAGCGAGAGCGCGCAGCGATATAAAGCGCCCCGAGTATTAAGCGACGCGTCTCAGTTTCCGAAAAGTGTATTGCGAGGAGCGTAAGCCGCTGTAGACTGCCTGTGCAAAACATGGCGATGCAACCCTGTTCTACCGTTGTAGCGAGAGCGCGCAGTGATATAAAGCGCCCCGAGTATTATGGGACGCGTCTCAGTTTCTGAAAAGTGTATTGCGAGGAGCGTAAGCCCCTGTAGACTGCCTGTGCAAACAAGTCAATGCAACTCTTTTCTACCATTGTAGCGAGAGAGCGCAGCGATATAAACCGCCCCGAGTATTATGCGACGCGTCTCAGTTTCTGAGAAGTGTATTGCGAGGAGCGTAAGCCCCTGTAGACTGCCTGTGCAAACAAGTCAATGCAACTCTTTTCTACCATTGTAGCGAGAGCGCGCAGCGATATAAACCGCCCCGAGTATTATGCGACGCGTCTTAGTTTCCGAAAAGTGTATTGCGAGCAGCCTAAGCCCCAGTAAACTGCCTGTGCAAACAAGGAGATGCAACACTTTTCTCCGAAAAGTGTATTGCGAGCAGCCTAAGCCCCAGTAATCTGCCTGTGCAAACAAGGAGATGCAACCCTTTTCTAGCGATGCAACGACAGCGCGCAGCGATATAAAGCGCCCCGAGTTTTATGCGACGTATCTCAGTTTCAGAAAAGTCTTTATTGCGAGCAGCGAAAGCCCCAGTAGACAGCCTGTGCAAAACTAGCCGATGCAACCCTTTTCTACCGTTGCAGCGAGAGCGCGCAGCGATATATAGCGCCCCGAGTGTGATGCGACGCGTGTCAGTTTCCGAAAAGTGTATTGCGAGCAGCGTAAGCCCCAGTAGACAGCCTGAGCAAAACATGGCGATGCAACCCTGTTCTACCGTTGTAGCGAGAGCGCGCAGCGATATAAAGCGCCGCGAGTATTATGCGACGCGTCTCAGTTTCCGAAAAGTGTATTGCGAGGAGCGTAAGCCCCTGTAGACTGCCTGTGCAAACAAGGCCATGCAACTCTTTTCTACCATTGTAGTGAGAGCGTGCAGCGATATAAAGCGCCCCGAGTACTGTGCGACGCGTCTCAGTTTTAGAAAAATCTTTATTGCGAGCACTGTAAGCCCCAGTGGACTGCCTGTGCTAAACAAACCGATGCAACCCTTTATAACCGTTGCAGTGAGAGCGCGCAGCGATATAAACAGCCCTCAGTGTTATGCGACGGGTCTCAGTTTCGGAAAAGTGTATTGCGAGCAGCGTAAGCCCCAGTAGGCTGCCTGTGCAAAACAAGGCGATGCAACCCTTTTCTACCATTGTAGCGAGTGCGCGCAGCGATATAAAGCGCCCCGAGTGTTGTGCGGCGCGTCTCAGTTTCCGAACAGTGTATTGCGAGCAGCGCAAGCCCTTGTAGACTGCCTGTGCAAACAAGGCAATGCAACTCTTTTCTACCATTGTAGCGAGAGCGCGCAGCGATATAAAGCGCCCCGAGTATTATGTGACGCGTCTTAGTTTCCGAAAAGTGTATTGCGAGCAGCGTAAGCCCCAGTAAACTGCCTGTGCAAACAAGGCAATGCAACTCTTTTCTACCATTGTAGCGAGAGCGCGCAGCGATATAAAGCGCCCCGAGTATTATGTGACGCGTCTTAGTTTCCGAAAAGTGTATTGCGAGCAGCGTAAGCCCCAGTAGACAGCCTGTGCAAAACTAGCCGATGCAACCCTTTTCTACCGTCGCAGCGAGAGCGCGCAGCGATATAAAGCGCCCCGAGTGTTATGCGCCGCGTCTCAGTTTCCGAACAGTGTATTGCGAGCAGCGTAAGCCCCTGTAGACTGCCTGTGCAAACAAGGCGATGCAACCCTTTTCTACCGTTGTAGCGAGTGCGCGCAGCGATATATAGCGCCCCGAGTGTTTTGCGACGCGTCTCAATTTCCGCAAAGTGTATTGCAAGCCGCGTAAGCCCCAGTAGACTACCTGTGTAAAACATGGCGATGCAACCCTGTTCTACCGTTGAAGCGAGAGCGCGCAGTGATATAAAGCGCCCCGAGTATTGTGCGACGCGTCTCAGTTTTAGAAAAGTCTTTATTGCGAGCAGCGAAAGCCCCAGCAGACAGCCTGTACAAAACTAACCGATGCAACCCTTTTCAACCGTTGCAGCGAGAGCGCGCAGTGATATAGAGCACCCCGAGTATTATGCGACGCGTCTCAGTTTCTGAAAAGTGTATTGCGAGGAGCGTAAGCCCCTGTAGACTGCCTGTGCAAACAAGTCAATGCAACTCTTTTCTACCATTTTTGCGAGAGCGCGCAGCGATATAAAGCACCCCGAGTATTATACGACGCGTCTCAGTTTCAGAAAAATCTTTATTTCGAGCAGTGTAAGCCCCAGTGGACTGCCTGCGCTAAACAAACCGATGCAACCATTATTACCCGTAGCAGTGAGAGCGCGCAGCGATAAACACAGCCCTCATTGTTATGCGACGCGTCTCAGTTTCGGAAAAGTGTATTGCGAGCAGCGTAAGCCCCAGTAGGCTGCCTGTGCAAAACAAGGCGATGCAACCCTTTTCTACCGTTGTAGCGAGTGCGCGCAGCGATATAAAGCGCCCCAAGTGTTATTCGCCGCGTCTCAGTTTCCGAACAGTGTATTGCGGGCAGCGTAAGCCCCTGTAGACTGCCTGTGCAAACAAGGCGATGCACCCCTTTTCTACCGTTGTAGCGAGTGCGCGCAGCGATATATAGCGCCACGAGTGTGATGCGACGCGTGTCAGTTTCCGAGAAGTGTATTGCGAGCAGCGCAAGGCCCAGTAGACAGCCGGTGCAAAACATGCCGATGCAACCCTTTTCTGCCGTTGCAGCGAGAGCGCGCAGCCAGATAAAGCGCCCCGAGTGTTATGCGACGCGTCTCAGTTTCAGAAATATCTTTATTGCGGGCAGCGTAAGCCCCAGTGGACTGTCTGTGCTAAAAAAACCGATGCAACCCTTTTCCACCGTTGCAGCGAGAGCGCGCAGCGATGTAAAGCGCCGCGAGTGTTATACGACGCGTCTCAGTTTTGGAAAAGTGTATTGCGAGCAGCGTAAGCCCCAGTAGGCTGCCTGTCCAAAACTAGGCGATGCAACCCATATTCTACCGTTGCAGCTGTAGCGCACAGCGATATATAGCGCCTCGAGTGTTATGCGACGCGTCTCAGTTTCCGAAAAGTGTATTGCGAGCAGCGTATAAGCCCCAGTGGACGGCCTCTGCAAAACAAGGCGATGCAACCCTGTTCTACCGTTGTAGCGAGAGCGCGCAGCGATATAAAGCGCCCCGAGTATTGTGCGACGCGTCTCAGTTACCGAAAAGTGTATTGCGAGCAGGGTAAGCCCCACTAGACTGCCTGTGTTAAACATGGCGATGCAACCCTTTTCTACCGTTGTAGCGAGAGCGCGCCACATTATAAAGCGCCCCGCGTGTTCTGCGACGAGTCTCAGTTTCCGAAAAGTGCATTGCGAGCTGCGTAAGCCCCAGTAGACTGCCTGTGCAAAACATGGCGATGCAACCCTTTTCTGCCGTTTGAGCGAGAGCGCGTAGCGATGTAAAGCGCCGCGAGTGTTATACGACGCGTCTCAGTTTTGGAAAAGTGTATTGCGAGCAGCGTAAGCCCCAGTAGGCTGCCTGTCCAAAACTAGGCGATGCAACCCTATTCTACCGTTGCAGCTGTAGCGCACAGCGATATATAGCGCCTCGAGTGTTATGCGACGCGTCTCAGTTTCCGAAAAGTGTATTGCGAGCAGCGTATAAGCCCCAGTGGACGGCCTCTGCAAAACAAGGCGATGCAACCCAGTTCTACCGTTGTAGCGAGAGCGCGCAGCGATATAAAGCGCCCCGAGTATTGTGCGACGCGTCTCAGTTACCGAAAAGTGTATTGCGAGCAGGGTAAGCCCCACTAGACTGCCTGTGTTAAACATGGCGATGCAACCCTTTTCTACCGTTGTAGCGAGAGCGCGCCACATTATAAAGCGCCCCGCGTGTTCTGCGACGAGTCTCAGTTTCCGAAAAGTGCATTGCGAGCTGCGTAAGCCCCAGTAGACTGCCTGTGCAAAACATGGCGATGCAACCCTTTTCTGCCGTTTGAGCGAGAGCGCGTAGCGATGTAAAGCGCCGCGAGTGTTATACGACGCGTCTCAGTTTCGCAAAAGTGTATTGCGAGCAGCGTAAGCCCCAGGAGGCTGCCTGTGCAAAATAAGGCGATACAACCCTTTTCTACCGTTGCAGCGGAGAGCGCACAGCGATATATAGCGCCTCGAGTGTTATGCGACTCGTCTCAGTTTCCGAAAAGTGTATTGCGAGCAGCGTATAAGCCCCAGTAGACTGCCTTTGCAAAACAAGGCGTTGCAACCCTGTTCTACCTTTGTAGCGAGAGCGCGCAGCGATATAAAGCGCCCCGAGTATTATGCGACGCGTCTCAGTTTCCGAAAAGTGTATTGCGATCAGCGAAAGCCCCAGTAGACAGCCTGTGCAAAACTAGCCGATGCAACCCTTTTCTACCGTTGCAGCGAGAGCGCGCAGCGATATAAAGAGCCCCGAGTGTTATGCGCCGCGTCTCAGTTTCCGAACAGTGTATTTCGAGAAGCGTAAGCCCCTGTAGACTGCCTGTGCAAACAAGGCAATGCAACCCTTTTCTACCTTTGTAGCGAGAGCACGCCGCAGACTAAAGCGCCCCGAGTGTCATGCGACGCGTCTCAGTTTCCGAAAAGTGCATTGCGAGCTGCGTAAGCCCCAGTAGACTGCCTGTGCAAAATATGGCGATGCAACCCTTTTCTGCCGTTGCAGCGAGAGCGCGCAGCCAGATAAAGCACCTCGAGTGTTATGCGCCGCGTCTCGGTTTCCTAAAAGTGTATTGCGAGGAGCGTAAGCCCCTGTAGACTGCCTGTGCAAACAAGGCAATGCAACCCTTTTCTACCGTTGTAGCGAGCGCGCGCAGCGATCTAAAGCGTCCCGAGTGTTATGCGCCGCGTCTCAGTTTCCGAACAGTGTATTGCGAGCAGCGTAAGCCCCTGTAGACTGCCTGTGCAAACAAGGCGATGCAACCCTATTCTACCGTTGCAGCGATAGCGCACAGCGATATACAGCGCCTCGAGTGTTATGCGACGCGTCTCAGTTTCCCAAAAGTGTATTGCGAGCAGCGTATAAGCCCCAGTGGACTTCCTGTGCAAAACAAGGCGATGCAACCCTGTCCTACCGTTGTAGCGAGAGCGCGCAGCGATATAAAGCGCCCCGAGTATTAAGCGACGCGTCTCAGTTTCCGAAAAGTGTATAGCGAGGAGCGTAAGCCCCTGTAGACTGCCTGTGCAAAACATGGCGATGCAACCCTGTTCTACCGTTGTAGCGAGAGCGCGCAGTGATATAAAGCGCCCCGAGTATTATGGGACGCGTCTCAGTTTCTGAAAAGTGTATTGCGAGGAGCGTAAGCCCCTGTAGACTGCCTGTGCAAACAAGTCAATGCAACTCTTTTCTACTATTATAGCGAGAGCGCGCAGCGATATAAACCGCCCCGAGTATTATGCGACGCGTTTCAGTTTCTGAAAAGTGTATTGCGAGGAGCGTAAGCCCCTGTAGACTGCCTGTGCAAACAAGTCAATGCAACTCTTTTCTACCATTGTAGCGAGAGCGCGCAGCGATATAAACCGCCCCGAGTATTATGCGATGCGTCTTAGTTTCCGAAAAGTGTATTGCGAGCATCCTAAGCCCCAGTAAACTGCCTGTGCAAACAAGGAGATGCAACACTTTTCTCCGAAAAGTGTATTGCGAGCAGCCTAAGCCCCAGTAATCTGCCTGTGCAAACAAGGAGATGCAACCCTTTTCTAGCGATGCAACGACAGCGCGCAGCGATATAAAGCGCCCCGAGTTTTATGCGACGTATCTCAGTTTCAGAAAAGTCTTTATTGCGAGCAGCGAAAGCCCCAGTAGTAGACAGCCTGTGCAAAACTAGCCGATGCAACCCTTTTCTACCGTTGCAGCGAGAGCGCGCAGCGATATATAGCGCCCCGAGTGTGATGCGACGCGTGTCAGTTTCCGAAAAGTGTATTGCGAGCAGCGTAAGCCCCAGTAGACAGCCTGAGCAAAACATGGCGATGCAACCCTGTTCTACCGTTGTAGCGAGAGCGCGCAGCGATATAAAGCGCCGCGAGTATTATGCGACGCGTCTCAGTTTCCGAAAAGTGTATTGCGAGGAGCGTAAGCCCCTGTAGACTGCCTGTGCAAACAAGGCCATGCAACTCTTTTCTACCATTGTAGTGAGAGCGTGCAGCGATATAAAGCGCCCCGAGTATTGTGCGACGCGTCTCAGTTTTAGAAAAATCTTTATTGCGAGCACTGTAAGCCCCAGTGGACTGCCTGTGCTAAACAAACCGATGCAACCCTTTATAACCGTTGCAGTGAGAGCGCGCAGCGATATAAACCGCCCCGAGTATTATGCGACGCGTTTCAGTTTCTGAAAAGTGTATTGCGAGGAGCGTAAGCCCCTGTAGACTGCCTGTGCAAACAAGTCAATGCAACTCTTTTCTACCATTGTAGCGAGAGCGCGCAGCGATATAAACCGCCCCGAGTATTATGCGATGCGTCTTAGTTTCCGAAAAGTGTATTGCGAGCATCCTAAGCCCCAGTAAACTGCCTGTGCAAACAAGGAGATGCAACACTTTTCTCCGAAAAGTGTATTGCGAGCAGCCTAAGCCCCAGTAATCTGCCTGTGCAAACAAGGAGATGCAACCCTTTTCTAGCGATGCAACGACAGCGCGCAGCGATATAAAGCGCCCCGAGTTTTATGCGACGTATCTCAGTTTCAGAAAAGTCTTTATTGCGAGCAGCGAAAGCCCCAGTAGTAGACAGCCTGTGCAAAACTAGCCGATGCAACCCTTTTCTACCGTTGCAGCGAGAGCGCGCAGCGATATATAGCGCCCCGAGTGTGATGCGACGCGTGTCAGTTTCCGAAAAGTGTATTGCGAGCAGCGTAAGCCCCAGTAGACAGCCTGAGCAAAACATGGCGATGCAACCCTGTTCTACCGTTGTAGCGAGAGCGCGCAGCGATATAAAGCGCCGCGAGTATTATGCGACGCGTCTCAGTTTCCGAAAAGTGTATTGCGAGGAGCGTAAGCCCCTGTAGACTGCCTGTGCAAACAAGGCCATGCAACTCTTTTCTACCATTGTAGTGAGAGCGTGCAGCGATATAAAGCGCCCCGAGTATTGTGCGACGCGTCTCAGTTTTAGAAAAATCTTTATTGCGAGCACTGTAAGCCCCAGTGGACTGCCTGTGCTAAACAAACCGATGCAACCCTTTATAACCGTTGCAGTGAGAGCGCGCAGCGATATAAACAGCCCTCAGTGTTATGCGACGGGTCTCAGTTTCGGAAAAGTGTATTGCGAGCAGGGTAAGCCCCAGTAGACTGCCTCTGCAAAACAAGGCGATGCAACCCTTTTCTACCATTGTAGCGAGTGCGCGCAGCGATATAAAGCGCCCCGAGTGTTGTGCGGCGCGTCTCAGTTTCCGAACAGTGTATTGCGAGCAGCGTAAGCCCTTGTAGACTGCCTGTGCAAACAAGGCAATGCAACTCTTTTCTACCATTGTAGCGAGAGCGCGCAGCGATATAAAGCGCCCCGAGTATTATGTGACGCGTCTTAGTTTCCGAAAAGTGTATTGCGAGCAGCGTAAGCCCCAGTAAACTGCCTGTGCAAACAAGGCAATGCAACTCTTTTCTACCATTGTAGCGAGAGCGCGCAGCGATATAAAGCGCCCCGAGTATTATGTGACGCGTCTTAGTTTCCGAAAAGTGTATTGCGAGCAGCGTAAGCCCCAGTAGACAGCCTGTGCAAAACTAGCCGATGCAACCCTTTTCTACCGTCGCAGCGAGAGCGCGCAGCGATATAAAGCGCCCCGAGTGTTATGCGCCGCGTCTCAGTTTCCGAACAGTGTATTGCGAGCAGCGTAAGCCCCTGTAGACTGCCTGTGCAAACAAGGCGATGCAACCCTTTTCTACCGCTGTAGCGAGTGCGCGCAGCGATATATAGCGCCCCGAGTGTTTTGCGACGCGTCTCAATTTCCGCAAAGTGTATTGCAAGCCGCGTAAGCCCCAGTAGACTACCTGTGTAAAACATGGCGATGCAACCCTGTTCTACCGTTGAAGCGAGAGCGCGCAGTGATATAAAGCGCCCCGAGTATTGTGCGACGCGTCTCAGTTTTAGAAAAGTCTTTATTGCGAGCAGCGAAAGCCCCAGCAGACAGCCTGTGCAAAACTAACCGATGCAACCCTTTTCAACCGTTGCAGCGAGAGCGCGCAGTGATATAAAGCGCCCCGAGTATTATGCGACGCGTCTCAGTTTCTGAAAAGTGTATTGCGAGGAGCGTAATCCCCTGTAGACTGCCTGTGCAAACAAGTCAATGCAACTCTTTTCTACCATTTTTGCGAGAGCGCGCAGCGATATAAAGCACCCCGAGTATTATACGACGCGTCTCAGTTTCAGAAAAATCTTTATTGCGAGCAGTGTAAGCCCCAGTGGACTGCCTGTGCTAAACAAACCGATGCAACCATTATTAACCGTAGCAGTGAGAGCGCGCAGCGATAAACACAGCCCTCATTGTTATGCGACGCGTCTCAGTTTCGGAAAAGTGTATTGCGAGCAGCGTAAGCCCCAGTAGGCTGCCTGTGCAAAACAAGGCGATGCAACCCTTTTCTACCGTTGCAGCGAGTGCGCGCAGCGATATAAAGCGCCCCAAGTGTTATTCGCCGCGTCTCAGTTTCCGAACAGTGTATTGCGGGCAGCGTAAGCCCCTGTAGACTGCCTGTGCAAACAAGGCGATGCACCCCTTTTCTACCGTTGTAGCGAGTGCGCGCAGCGATATATAGCGCCACGAGTGTGATGCGACGCGTGTCAGTTTCCGAGAAGTGTATTCCGAGCAGCGCAAGGCCCAGTAGACAGCCGGTGCAAAACATGCCGATGCAACCCTTTTCTGCCGTTGCAGCGAGAGCGCGCAGCCAGATAAAGCGCCCCGAGTGTTATGCGACGCGTCTCAGTTTCAGAAATATCTTTATTGCGAGCAGCGTAAGCCCCACTGGACTGTCTGTGCTAAAAAAACCGATGCAACCCTTTTCCACCGTTGCAGCGAGAGCGCGCAGCGACGTAAAGCGCCGCGAGTGTTATACGACGCGTCCCAGTTTCGGAAAAGTGTATTGCGAGCAGCGTAAGCCCTTGTAGACTGCCTGTGCAAACAAGGCAATGCAACTCTTTTCTACCATTGTAGCGAGAGCGCGCAGCGATATAAAGCGCCCCGAGTATTATGTGACGCGTCTTAGTTTCCGAAAAGTGTATTGCGAGCAGCGTAAGCCCCAGTAAACTGTCTGTGCAAACAAGGCAATGCAACTCTTTTCTACCATTGTAGCGAGAGCGCGCAGCGATATAAAGCGCCCCGAGTATTATGTGACGCGTCTTAGTTTCCGAAAAGTGTATTGCGAGCAGCGTAAGCCCCAGTAGACAGCCTGTGCAAAACTAGCCGATGCAAACCTTTTCTACCGTCGCAGCGAGAGCGCGCAGCGATATAAAGCGCCCCGAGTGTTATGCGCCGCGTCTCAGTTTCCGAACAGTGTATTGCGAGCAGCGTAAGCCCCTGTAGACTGCCTGTGCAAACAAGGCGATGCAACCCTTTTCTACCGTTGTAGCGAGTGCGCGCAGCGATATATAGCGCCCCGAGTGTTTTGCGACGCGTCTCAATTTCCGCAAAGTGTATTGCAAGCCGCGTAAGCCCCAGTAGACTACCTGTGTAAAACATGGCGATGCAACCCTGTTCTACCGTTGAAGCGAGAGCGCGCAGTGATATAAAGCGCCCCGAGTATTGTGCGACGCGTCTCAGTTTTAGAAAAGTCTTTATTGCGAGCAGCGAAAGCCCCAGCAGACAGCCTGTGCAAAACTAACCGATGCAACCCTTTTCAACCGTTGCAGCGAGAGCGCGCAGTGATATAAAGCGCCCCGAGTATTATGCGACGCGTCTCAGTTTCTGAAAAGTGTATTGCGAGGAGCGTAATCCCCTGTAGACTGCCTGTGCAAACAAGTCAATGCAACTCTTTTCTACCATTTTTGCGAGAGCGCGCAGCGATATAAAGCACCCCGAGTATTATACGACGCGTCTCAGTTTCAGAAAAATCTTTATTGCGAGCAGTGTAAGCCCCAGTGGACTGCCTGTGCTAAACAAACCGATGCAACCATTATTAACCGTAGCAGTGAGAGCGCGCAGCGATAAACACAGCCCTCATTGTTATGCGACGCGTCTCAGTTTCGGAAAAGTGTATTGCGAGCAGCGTAAGCCCCAGTAGGCTGCCTGTGCAAAACAAGGCGATGCAACCCTTTTCTACCGTTGTAGCGAGTGCGCGCAGCGATATAAAGCGCCCCAAGTGTTATTCGCCGCGTCTCAGTTTCCGAACAGTGTATTGCGGGCAGCGTAAGCCCCTGTAGACTGCCTGTGCAAACAAGGCGATGCACCCCTTTTCTACCGTTGTAGCGAGTGCGCGCAGCGATATATAGCGCCACGAGTGTGATGCGACGCGTGTCAGTTTCCGAGAAGTGTATTCCGAGCAGCGCAAGGCCCAGTAGACAGCCGGTGCAAAACATGCCGATGCAACCCTTTTCTGCCGTTGCAGCGAGAGCGCGCAGCCAGATAAAGCGCCCCGAGTGTTATGCGACGCGTCTCAGTTTCAGAAATATCTTTATTGCGAGCAGCGTAAGCCCCACTGGACTGTCTGTGCTAAAAAAACCGATGCAACCCTTTTCCACCGTTGCAGCGAGAGCGCGCAGCGACGTAAAGCGCCGCGAGTGTTATACGACGCGTCTCAGTTTCGGAAAAGTGTATTGCGAGCAGCGTAAGCCCCAGTAGGCTGCCTGTCCAAAACTAGGCGATGCAACCCTATTCTACCGTTGCAGCGGTAGCGCACAGCGATATATAGCGCCTCGAGTGTTATGCGATGCGTCTCAGTTTCCGAAAAGTGTATTGCGAGCAGCGTATAAGCCCCAGTGGACGGCCTGTGCAAAACAAGGCGATGCAACCCTGTTCTACCGTTGTAGCGAGAGCGCGCAGCGATATAAAGCGCCCCGAGTATTGTGCGACGCGTCTCAGTTACCGAAAAGTGTATTGCGAGCAGGGTAAGCCCCACTAGACTGCCTGTGTTAAACATGGCGATGCAACCCTTTTCTACCGTTGTAGCGAGAGCGCGCCGCATTATAAAGCGCCCCGCGTGTTCTGCGACGCGTCTCAGTTTCCGAAAAGTGCATTGCGAGCTGCGTAAGCCCCAGTAGACTGCCTGTGCAAAACATGGCGATGCAACCCTTTTCTGCCGTTTGAGCGAGAGCGCGTAGCGATGTAAAGCGCCGCGAGTGTTATACGACGCGTCTCAGTTTCGCAAAAGTGTATTGCGAGCAGCGTAAGCCCCAGGAGACTGCCTGTGCAAAATAAGGCGATACAACCCTTTTCTATCGTTGCAGCGGAGAGCGCACAGCGATATATAGCGCCTCGAGTGTTATGCGACTCGTCTCAGTTTCCGAAAAGTGTATTGCGAGCAGCGTATAAGCCCCAGTAGACTGCCTTTGCAAAACAAGGCGTTGCAACCCTGTTCTACCTTTGTAGCGAGAGCGCGCAGCGATATAAAGCGCCCCGAGTATTATGCGACGCGTCTCAGTTTCCGAAAAGTGTATTGCGATCAGCGAAAGCCCCAGTAGACAGCCTGTGCAAAACTAGCCGATGCAACCCTTTTCTACCGTTGCAGCGAGAGCGCGCAGCGATATAAAGAGCCCCGAGTGTTATGCGCCGCGTCTCAGTTTCCGAACAGTGTATTGCGAGAAGCGTAAGCCCCTGTAGACTGCCTGTGCAAACAAGGCAATGCAACCCTTTTCTACCGTTGTCGCGAGAGCACGCCGCAGTCTAAAGCGCCCCGAGTGTCATGCGACGCGTCTCAGTTTCCGAAAAGTGCATTGCGAGCTGCGTAAGCCCCAGTAGACTGCCTCTGCAAAATATGGCGATGCAACCCTTTTCTGCCGTTGCAGCGAGAGCGCGCAGCCAGATAAAGCACCTCGAGTGTTATGCGCCGCGTCTCGGTTTCCTAAAAGTGTATTGCGAGGAGCGTAAGCCCCTGTAGACTGCCTGTGCAAACAAGGCAATGCAACCCTTTTCTACCGTTGTAGCGAGTGCGCGCAGCGATCTAAAGCGTCCCGAGTGTTATGCGCCGCGTCTCAGTTTCCGAACAGTGTATTGCGAGCAGCGTAAGCCCCTGTAGACTGCCTGTGCAAACAAGGCGATGCAACCCTATTCTACCGTTGCAGCGATAGCGCACAGCGATATACAGCGCCTCGAGTGTTATGCGACGCGTCTCAGTTTCCCAAAAGTGTATTGCGAGCAGCGTATAAGCCCCAGTGGACTTCCTGTGCAAAACAAGGCGATGCAACCCTGTCCTACCGTTGTAGCGAGAGCGCGCAGCGATATAAAGCGCCCCGAGTATTAAGCGACGCGTCTCAGTTTCCGAAAAGTGTATAGCGAGGAGCGTAAGCCCCTGTAGACTGCCTGTGCAAAACATGGCGATGCAACCCTGTTCTACCGTTGTAGCGAGAGCGCGCAGTGATATAAAGCGCCCCGAGTATTATGGGACGCGTCTCAGTTTCTGAAAAGTGTATTGCGAGGAGCGTAAGCCCCTGTAGACTGCCTGTGCAAACAAGTCAATGCAACTCTTTTCTACCATTGTAGCGAGAGCGCGCAGCGATATAAACCGCCCCGAGTATTATGCGACGCGTCTCAGTTTCTGAAAAGTGTATTGCGAGGAGCGTAAGCCCCTGTAGACTGCCTGTGCAAACAAGTCAATGCAACTCTTTTCTACCATTGTAGCGAGAGCGCGCAGCGATATAAACCGCCCCGAGTATTATGCGACGCGTCTTAGTTTCCGAAAAGTGTATTGCGAGCAGCCTAAGCCCCAGTAAACTGCCTGTGCAAACAAGGAGATGCAACACTTTTCTCCGAAAAGTGTATTGCGAGCAGCCTAAGCCCCAGTAATCTGCCTGTGCAAACAAGGAGATGCAACCCTTTTCTAGCGATGCAACGACAGCGCGCAGCGATATAAAGCGCCCCGAGTTTTATGCGACGTACCTCAGTTTCAGAAAAGTCTTTATTGCGAGCAGCGAAAGCCCCAGTAGACAGCCTGTGCAAAACTAGCCGATGCAACCCTTTTCTACCGTTGCAGCGAGAGCGCGCAGCGATATATAGCGCCCCGAGTGTGATGCGACGCGTGTCAGTTTCCGAAAAGTGTATTGCGAGCAGCGTAAGCCCCAGTAGACAGCCTGAGCAAAACATGGCGATGCAACCCTGTTCTACCGTTGTAGCGAGAGCGCGCAGCGATATAAAGCGCCGCGAGTATTATGCGACGCGTCTCAGTTTCCGAAAAGTGTATTGCGAGGAGCGTAAGCCCCTGTAGACTGCCTGTGCAAACAAGGCCATGCAACTCTTTTCTACCATTGTAGTGAGAGCGTGCAGCGATATAAAGCGCCCCGAGTATTGTGCGACGCGTCTCAGTTTTAGAAAAATCTTTATTGCGAGCACTGTAAGCCCCAGTGGACTGCCTGTGCTAAACAAACCGATGCAACCCTTTATAACCGTTGCAGTGAGAGCGCGCAGCGATATAAACAGCCCTCAGTGTTATGCGACGGGTCTCAGTTTCGGAAAAGTGTATTGCGGGCAGCGTAAGCCCCAGTAGGCTGCCTGTGCAAAACAAGGCGATGCAACCCTTTTCTACCATTGTAGCGAGTGCGCGCAGCGATATAAAGCGCCCCGAGTGTTGCGCGGCGCGTCTTAGTTTCCGAAAAGTGTATTGCGAGCAGCGTAAGCCCCAGTAGACAGCCTGTGCAAAACTAGCCGATGCAACCCTTTTCTACCGTCGCAGCGAGAGCGCGCAGCGATATAAAGCGCCCCGAGTGTTATGCGCCGCGTCTCAGTTTCCGAACAGTGTATTGCGAGCAGCGTAAGCCCCTGTAGACTGCCTGTGCAAACAAGGCGATGCAACCCTTTTCTACCGTTGTAGCGAGTGCGCGCAGCGATATATAGCGCCCCGAGTGTTTTGCGACGCGTCTCAATTTCCGCAAAGTGTATTGCAAGCCGCGTAAGCCCCAGTAGACTGCCTGTGCAAAACATGGCGATGCAACCCTGTTCTACCGTTGAAGCGAGAGCGCGCAGTGATATAAAGCGCCCCGTGTATTGTGCGACGCGTCTCAGTTTTAGAAAAGTCTTTATTGCGAGCAGCGAAAGCCCCAGCAGACTGCCTGTGCAAAACTAACCGATGCAACCCTTTTCAACCGTTGCAGCGAGAGCGCGCAGTGATATAAAGCACCCCGAGTATTATGCGACGCGTCTCAGTTTCTGAAAAGTGTATTGCGAGGAGCGTAAGCCCCTGTAGACTGCCTGTGCAAACAAGTCAATGCAACTCTTTTCTACCATTTTTGCGAGAGCGCGCAGCGATATAAAGCACCCCGAGTATTATGCGACGCGTCTCAGTTTCAGAAAAATCTTTATTGCGAGCAGTGTAAGCCCCAGTGGACTGCCTGTGCTAAACAAACCGATGCAACCATTATTAACCGTTGCAGTGAGAGCGCGCAGCGATAAACACAGCCCTCATTGTTATGCGACGCGTCTCAGTTTCGGAAAAGTGTATTGCGAGCAGCGTAAGCCCCAGTAGGCTGCCTGTGCAAAACAAGGCGATGCAACCCTTTTCTACCGTTGTAGCGAGTGCGCGCAGCGATATAAAGCGCCCCAAGTGTTATTCGCCGCGTCTCAGTTTCCGAGCAGTGTATTGCGAGCAGCGTAAGCCCCTGTAGACTGCCTGTGCAAACAAGGCGATGCACCCCTTTTCTACCGTTGTAGCGAGTGCGCGCAGCGATATATAGCGCCACGAGTGTGATGCGACGCGTGTCAGTTTCCGAGAAGTGTATTGCGAGCAGCGCAAGGCCCAGTAGACAGCCGGTGCAAAACATGCCGATGCAACCCTTTTCTGCCGTTGCAGCGAGAGCGCGCAGCCAGATAAAGCGCCCCGAGTGTTATGCGACGCGTCTCAGTTTCAGAAATATCTTTATTGCGAGCAGCGTAAGCCCCAGTGGACTGTCTGTGCTAAAAAAACCGATGCAACCCTTTTCCACCGTTGCAGCGAGAGCGCGCAGCGATGTAAAGCGCCGCGAGTGTTATACGACGCGTCTCAGTTTCGGAAAAGTGTATTGCGAGCAGCGTAAGCCCCAGTAGGCTGCCTGTGCAAAACTAGGCGATGCAACCCTATTCTACCGTTGCAGCGGTAGCGCACAGCGATATATAGCGCCACGAGTGTAATGCGACGCGTCTCAGTTTCCGAAAAGTGTATTGCGAGCAGCGTATAAGCCCCAGTGGACGGCCTGTGCAAAACAAGGCGATGCAACCCTGTCCTACCGTTGTAGCGAGAGCGCGCAGCGATATAAAGCACCCCGAGTATTAAGCGACGCGTATCAGTTTCTGAAAAGTGTATTGCGAGGAGCGTAAGCCCCTGTAGACTGCCTGTGCAAAGAAGTCAATGCAACTCTTTTCTACCATTGTAGTGAGAGCGCGCAGCGACATAAACCGCCCCGAGTATTATGCGACGCGTCTTACTTTCCGAAAAGTGTATTGCGAGCAGCGTAAGCCCCTGTAGACTGCCTGTGCAAACAAGGCGATGCAACCCTTTTCTAGCGTTGTAGCGAATGTGCGCAGCGATATATAGCGCCCCGAGTGTGATGCGACGCGTGTCAGTTTCAGAAAAGTGTATTGCGAGCAGCGTAAGCCCCAGTAGACAGCCTGTGCAAAACCTGGCGATGCAACCCTGTTCTACCGTTGTAGCGGGAGCGCGCAGCGATATAAAGCGCCACGAGTATTATGCGACGCGTCTCAGTTTCCTAAAAGTGTATTGCGAGGAGCGTAAGCCCCTGTAGACTGCCTCTGCAAACAAGGCAATGCAACTCTTTTCTACCATTGTAGCGAGAGCGTGCAGCGATATAAAGCGCCCCGAGTATTATGCGACGAGTCTCAGTTTTAGAAAAATCTTTATTGCGAGCAGTGTAAGCCCCAGTGGACTGCCTGTGCTAAACAAACCGATGCAACCCTTTATAACCGTTGCAGTGAGAGCGCGCAGCGATATAAACAGCCCTCGGTGTTATCGACGCGTCTCAGTTTCGGAAAAGTGTATTGCGAGCAGCGTAAGCCCCAGTAGGCTGCCTGTGCAAAACAAGGCGATGCAACCCTTTTCTACCGTTGTAGCGAGTGCGCGCAGCGATATAAAGCGCCCCGAGTGTTATGCGCCGCGTCTCAGTTTCCGAACAGTGTATTGCGAGCAGCGTAAGCCCCTGTAGACTGCCTGTGTAAACAAGGCGATGCAACCCTTTTCTACCGTTGTAGCGAGTGCGCGCAGCGATATATAGCGCCACGAGTGTGATGCGACGCGTGTCAGTTTCCGAAAAGTGTATTGCGAGGAGCGTAAACCTGTAGACTGCCTGTGCAAACAAGGCACTGCAACTCTTTTCTACAATTGTAGCGAGAGCGCGCAGCGATATAAAGCGCCCCGAGTATTTTGCGACGCGTCTCAGTTTTAGAAAAATCTTTATTGCGAGCAGGGTAAGCCCCAGTGGGCTGTCTGTGGTAAAAAAACCGATGCAACCCTTTTCCACCGTTGCAGCGAGAGCGCGCAGCGATGTAAAGCGCCGCGAGTGTTATACGACGCGTCTCAGTTTCGGAAAAGTGTATTGCGAGCAGCGTAAGCCCCAGTAGGCTGCCTGTGCAAAACAAGGCGATGCAACCCTATTCTACCGTTGCAGCGATAGCGCACAGCGATATATAGCGCCTCGAGTGTTATGCGACGCGTCTCAGTTTCCGAACAGTGTATTGCGAGCAGCGTAAGCCCCTGTAGACTGCCTGTGCAAACAAGGCGATGCAAACCTTTTCTACCATTGTAGCGAGTGCGCGCAGCGATATATAGCGCCCCGAGTGTGATGCGACGCGTGTCAGTTTCAGAAAAGTGTATTGCGAGCAGCGTAAGCCCCAGTAGACAGCCTGTGCAAAACCTGGCGATGCAACCCTGTTCTACCGTTGTAGCGAGAGCGCGCAGCGATATAAAGCGCCACGAGTATTATGCGACGCGTCTCAGTTTCCGAAAAGTGTATTGCGAGGAGCGTAAGCCCCTGTAGACTGCCTGTGCAAACAAGGCAATGCAACTCTTTTCTACCATTGTAGCGAGAGCGTGCAGCGATATAAAGCGCCCCGAGTATTATGCGACGAGTCTCAGTTTTAGAAAAATCTTTATTGCGAGAAGCGTAAGCCCCAGTGGACTGCCTGTGGTAAACAAACCGATGCAACCCTTTATAACCATTGCAGTGAGAGCGCGCAGCGATATAAACAGCCCTCAGTGTTATCGACGCGTCTCAGCTTCGCAAAAGTGTATTGCGAGCAGCGTAAGCCCCAGTAGGCTGCCTGTGCAAAACAAGGCGATGCAACCCTTTTCTACCGTTGTAGCGAGTGCGCGCAGCGATATAAAGCGCCCCGAGTGTTATTCGCCGCGTCTCAGTTTCCGAACAGTGTATTGCGAGCAGCGTAAGCCCCTGTAGAGTGCCTGTGCAAACAAGGCGATGCACCCCTTTTCTACCGTTGTAGCGAGTGCGCGCAGCGATATATAGTGCCACGAGTGTGATGCGACGCGTGTCAGTTTCCGAAAAGTGTATTGCGAGCAGCGCAAGGCCCTGTAGACAGCCGGTGCAAAACATGCCGATGCAACCCTTTTCTGCCGTTGCAGCGAGAGCGCGCAGCCAGATAAAGCGCCCCGAGTGTTATGCGACGCGTCTCAGTTTCAGAAAAATCTTTATTGCGAGCAGCGTAAGCCCCAGTGGACTGTCTGTGGTAAAAAAACCGATGCAACCCTTTTCCACCGTTGCAGCGATAGCGCACAGCGATATATAGCGCCTCGAGTGTTATGCGACGCGTCTCAGTTTCCGAAAAGTGTATTGCGAGCAGCGTATAAGCCCCAGTGGACGGCCTGTGCAAAACAAGGCGATGCAACCCTGTCCTACCGTTGTAGCGAGAGCGCGTAGCGATATAAAGCGCCCCGAGTATTAAGCGACGCGTATCAGTTTCCGAAAAGTGTATTGCGAGGAGCGTAAGCCCCTGTAGACTGCCTGTGGAAACAAGGCGATGCATCCCTTTTCTACCGTTGTAGCGAGTGCGCGCAGCGATATATAGCGCCACGAGTGTGATGCGACGCGTGTCAGTTTCCGAAAAGTGTATAGCGAGGAGCGTAAACCCCTGTAGACTGCCTGTGCAAACAAGGCACTGCAACTCTTTTCTACCATTGTAGCGAGAGCGCGCCGCGATATAAAGCGCCCCGAGTATTATGCGACGTGTCTCAGTTTTAGAAAAATCTTTATTGCGAGCAGCGTAAGCCCCAGTGGACTACCTGTGCTAAACAAACCGATGCAACCCTTTATAACCGTTGCAATGAGAGCGCGCAGCGATAGAAACAGCCCTCAGTGTTATGCCAAGCGTCTCAGTTTCGGAAAAGTGTATTGCGAGCAGCGTAAGCCCCAGTAGGCTGCCTGTGCAAAACAAGGCGATGCAACCCTTTTCTACCGTTGTAGCGAGTGCGCACAGCGATATAAAGCTCCCCGAGTGTTATGTGCCGCGTCTCAGTTTCCGAACAGTGTATTGCGAGCAGCGTAAGCCCCTGTAGACTGCCTGTGCAAACAAGGCGATGCAACCCTTTTCTACCGTTGTAGCGAGTGCGCGCAGCGATATAAAGCGCCACGAGTATTATGCGACGCGTCTCAGTTTCCGAAAAGTGTATTCCGAGGAGCGTAAGCCCCTGTAGACTGCCTGTGCAAACAAGGCAATGCAACTCTTTTCTACCATTGTAGCGAGAGCGTGCAGCGATATAAAGCGCCCCGAGTATTATGCGACGAGTCTCAGTTTTAGAAAAATATTTATTGCGAGCAGTGTAAGCCCCAGTGGACTGCCTGTGGTAAACAAACCGATGCAACCCTTTATAACCGTTGCAGTGAGAGCGCGCAGCGATATAAACAGCCCTCAGTGTTATCGACGCGTCTCAGTTTCGGAAAAGTGTATTGCGAGCAGCGTAAGCCCCAGTAGGCTGCCTGTGCAAAACAAGGCGATGCAACCCTTTTCTACCGTTGTAGCGAGTGGGCGCAGCGATATATAGCGCCACGAGTGTGATGCGACGCGTGTCAGTTTCCGAAAAGTGTATTGCGAGCAGCGTAAGCCCCAGTAGACAGCCTGTGCAAAACATGGCGATGCAACCCCGTTCTACAGTTGTAGCGAGAGCGCGTAGCGATATAAAGCGCCACGAGTATTATGCGACGCGTCTCAGTTTCCGAAAAGTGTATTGCGAGGAGCGTAAGCCCCTGTAGACTGCCTGTGCAAACAAGGCAATGCAACTCTTTTCTACCATTGTAGCGAGAGCGCGCAGCGATATAAAGCGCCCCGAGTATTATGCGACGCGCGTCAGTTTTAGAAAAATCTTTATTGCGGGCAGCGTAAGCCCCAGTGGACTGCCTGTGCTAAACAAACCGATGCAATCCTTTATAACCGTTGCAGTGAGAGCGCGCAGCGATAGAAACAGCCCTCAGTGTTATGCGACGCGTCTCAGTTTCGGAAAAGTGTATTGCGCGCAGCGTAAGCCCCAGTAGGCTGCCTGTGCAAAACAAGGCGATGCAACCCTATTCCACCGTTGCAGCGATAGCGCACAGCGATATATAGCGCCTCGAGTGTTATGCGACGCGTCTCAGTTTTCGAAAAGTGTATTGCGAGCAGCGTATAAGCCCCAGTGGACTGCCTGTGCAAAACAAGGCGATGCAACCCTGTCTTACCGTTGTAGCGAGAGCGCGCAGCGATATAAAGCGCCCCGAGTATTATGCGACGCGTCTCAGTTTCCGAAAAGTGTATTGCGAGGAGCGTAAGCCCCTGTAGACTGCCTCTGCAAACAAGGCAATGCAACTCTTTTCTACCATTGTAGCGAGAGCGTGCAGCGATATAAAGCGCCCCGAGTATTATGCGACGAGTCTCAGTTTTAGAAAAATCTTTATTGCGAGCAGTGTAAGCCCCAGTGGACTGCCTGTGCTAAACAAACCGATGCAACCCTTTATAACCGTTGCAGTGAGAGCGCGCAGCGATATAAACAGCCCTCGGTGTTATCGACGCGTCTCAGTTTCGGAAAAGTGTATTGCGAGCAGCGTAAGCCCCAGTAGGCTGCCTGTGCAAAACAAGGCGATGCAACCCTTTTCTACCGTTGTAGCGAGTGCGCGCAGCGATATAAAGCGCCCCGAGTGTTATGCGC
Organism: Dermacentor variabilis; assembly: GCF_050947875.1. NCBI lineage: Eukaryota > Metazoa > Arthropoda > Arachnida > Ixodida > Ixodidae > Dermacentor > Dermacentor variabilis. The sequence goes on along the minus strand of NW_027460411.1, from coordinate 50,344 downwards.
CGCGTCTCAGTTTCCGAACAGTGTATTGCGAGCAGCGTAAGCCCCTGTAGACTGCCTGTGTAAACAAGGCGATGCAACCCTTTTCTACCGTTGTAGCGAGTGCGCGCAGCGATATATAGCGCCACGAGTGTGATGCGACGCGTGTCAGTTTCCGAAAAGTGTATTGCGAGGAGCGTAAACCTGTAGACTGCCTGTGCAAACAAGGCACTGCAACTCTTTTCTACAATTGTAGCGAGAGCGCGCAGCGATATAAAGCTCCCCGAGTATTTTGCGACGCGTCTCAGTTTTAGAAAAATCTTTATTGCGAGCAGCGTAAGCCCCAGTGGACTGTCTGTGGTAAAAAAACCGATGCAACCCTTTTCCACCGTTGCAGCGAGAGCGCGCAGCGATGTAAAGCGCCGCGAGTGTTATACGACGCGTCTCAGTTTCGGAAAAGTGTATTGCGAGCAGCGTAAGCCCCAGTAGGCTGCCTGTGCAAAACAAGGCGATGCAACCCTATTCTACCGTTGCAGCGATAGCGCACAGCGATATATAGCGCCTCGAGTGTTATGCGACGCGTCTCAGTTTCCGAACAGTGTATTGCGAGCAGCGTAAGCCCCTGTAGACTGCCTGTGCAAACAAGGCGATGCAAACCTTTTCTACCATTGTAGCGAGTGCGCGCAGCGATATATAGCGCCCCGAGTGTGATGCGACGCGTGTCAGTTTCAGAAAAGTGTATTGCGAGCAGCGTAAGCCCCAGTAGACAGCCTGTGCAAAACCTGGCGATGCAACCCTGTTCTACCGTTGTAGCGAGAGCGCGCAGCGATATAAAGCGCCACGAGTATTATGCGACGCGTCTCAGTTTCCGAAAAGTGTATTGCGAGGAGCGTAAGCCCCTGTAGACTGCCTGTGCAAACAAGGCAATGCAACTCTTTTCTACCATTGTAGCGAGAGCGTGCAGCGATATAAAGCGCCCCGAGTATTATGCGACGAGTCTCAGTTTTAGAAAAATCTTTATTGCGAGAAGCGTAAGCCCCAGTGGACTGCCTGTGGTAAACAAACCGATGCAACCCTTTATAACCATTGCAATGAGAGCGCGCAGCGATATAAACAGCCCTCAGTGTTATCGACGCGTCTCAGCTTCGCAAAAGTGTATTGCGAGCAGCGTAAGCCCCAGTAGGCTGCCTGTGCAAAACAAGGCGATGCAACCCTTTTCTACCGTTGTAGCGAGTGCGCGCAGCGATATAAAGCGCCCCGAGTGTTATTCGCCATGTCTCAGTTTCCGAACAGTGTATTGCGAGCAGCGTAAGCCCCTGTAGAGTGCCTGTGCAAACAAGGCGATGCACCCCTTTTCTACCGTTGTAGCGAGTGCGCGCAGCGATATATAGTGCCACGAGTGTGATGCGACGCGTGTCAGTTTCCGAAAAGTGTATTGCGAGCAGCGCAAGGCCCTGTAGACAGCCGGTGCAAAACATGCCGATGCAACCCTTTTCTGCCGTTGCAGCGAGAGCGCGCAGCCAGATAAAGCGCCCCGAGTGTTATGCGACGCGTCTCAGTTTCAGAAAAATCTTTATTGCGAGCAGCGTAAGCCCCAGTGGACTGTCTGTGGTAAAAAAACCGATGCAACCCTTTTCCACCGTTGCAGCGATAGCGCACAGCGATATATAGCGCCTCGAGTGTTATGCGACGCGTCTCAGTTTCCGAAAAGTGTATTGCGAGCAGCGTATAAGCCCCAGTGGACGGCCTGTGCAAAACAAGGCGATGCAACCCTGTCCTACCGTTGTAGCGAGAGCGCGTAGCGATATAAAGCGCCCCGAGTATTAAGCGACGCGTATCAGTTTCCGAAAAGTGTATTGCGAGGAGCGTAAGCCCCTGTAGACTGCCTGTGGAAACAAGGCGATGCATCCCTTTTCTACCGTTGTAGCGAGTGCGCGCAGCGATATATAGCGCCACGAGTGTGATGCGACGCGTGTCAGTTTCCGAAAAGTGTATAGCGAGGAGCGTAAACCCCTGTAGACTGCCTGTGCAAACAAGGCACTGCAACTCTTTTCTACCATTGTAGCGAGAGCGCGCCGCGATATAAAGCGCCCCGAGTATTATGCGACGTGTCTCAGTTTTAGAAAAATCTTTATTGCGAGCAGCGTAAGCCCCAGTGGACTACCTGTGCTAAACAAACCGATGCAACCCTTTATAACCGTTGCAATGAGAGCGCGCAGCGATAGAAACAGCCCTCAGTGTTATGCCAAGCGTCTCAGTTTCGGAAAAGTGTATTGCGAGCAGCGTAAGCCCCAGTAGGCTGCCTGTGCAAAACAAGGCGATGCAACCCTTTTCTACCGTTGTAGCGAGTGCGCACAGCGATATAAAGCTCCCCGAGTGTTATGTGCCGCGTCTCAGTTTCCGAACAGTGTATTGCGAGCAGCGTAAGCCCCTGTAGACTGCCTGTGCAAACAAGGCGATGCAACCCTTTTCTACCGTTGTAGCGAGTGCGCGCAGCGATATAAAGCGCCACGAGTATTATGCGACGCGTCTCAGTTTCCGAAAAGTGTATTCCGAGGAGCGTAAGCCCCTGTAGACTGCCTGTGCAAACAAGGCAATGCAACTCTTTTCTACCATTGTAGCGAGAGCGTGCAGCGATATAAAGCGCCCCGAGTATTATGCGACGAGTCTCAGTTTTAGAAAAATATTTATTGCGAGCAGTGTAAGCCCCAGTGGACTGCCTGTGGTAAACAAACCGATGCAACCCTTTATAACCGTTGCAGTGAGAGCGCGCAGCGATATAAACAGCCCTCAGTGTTATCGACGCGTCTCAGTTTCGGAAAAGTGTATTGCGAGCAGCGTAAGCCCCAGTAGGCTGCCTGTGCAAAACAAGGCGATGCAACCCTTTTCTACCGTTGTAGCGAGTGCGCGCAGCGATATAAAGCGCCCCGAGTGTTATGTGCCGCGTCTCAGTTTCCGAACAGTGTATTGCGAGCAGCGTAAGCCCCTGTAGACTGCCTGTGGAAACAAGGCGATGCAACCCTTTTCTACCGTTGTAGCGAGTGGGCGCAGCGATATATAGCGCCACGAGTGTGATGCGACGCGTGTCAGTTTCCGAAAAGTGTATTGCGAGCAGCGTAAGCCCCAGTAGACAGCCTGTGCAAAACATGGCGATGCAACCCCGTTCTACAGTTGTAGCGAGAGCGCGTAGCGATATAAAGCGCCACGAGTATTATGCGACGCGTCTCAGTTTCCGAAAAGTGTATTGCGAGGAGCGTAAGCCCCTGTAGACTGCCTGTGCAAACAAGGCAATGCAACTCTTTTCTACCATTGTAGCGAGAGCGCGCAGCGATATAAAGCGCCCCGAGTATTATGCGACGCGCGTCAGTTTTAGAAAAATCTTTATTGCGGGCAGCGTAAGCCCCAGTGGACTGCCTGTGCTAAACAAACCGATGCAATCCTTTATAACCGTTGCAGTGAGAGCGCGCAGCGATAGAAACAGCCCTCAGTGTTATGCGACGCGTCTCAGTTTCGGAAAAGTGTATTGCGCGCAGCGTAAGCCCCAGTAGGCTGCCTGTGCAAAACAAGGCGATGCAACCCTATTCCACCGTTGCAGCGATAGCGCACAGCGATATATAGCGCCTCGAGTGTTATGCGACGCGTCTCGGTTTTCGAAAAGTGTATTGCGAGCAGCGTATAAGCCCCAGTGGACTGCCTGTGCAAAACAAGGCGATGCAACCCTGTCTTACCGTTGTAGCGAGAGCGCGCAGCGATATAAAGCGCCCCGAGTATTATGCGACGCGTCTCAGTTTCCGAAAAGTGTATTGCGAGGAGCGTAAGCCCCTGTAGACTGCCTGTGCAAACAAGGCAATGCAACTCTTTTCTACCGTTGTAGCGAGAGCTCGCAGCGATATAAACCGCCCCGAGTATTATACGACGCGTCTTAGTTTCCGAAAAGTGTTTTGCGAGCAGCGTAAGCCCCTGTAGACTGCCTGTGCAAACAAGGCGATGCAACCCTTTTCTACCGTTGTAGCGAGTGCGCGCAGCGATATAAAGCGCCCCGAGTGTTATGCGACGCGTCTCAGTTTCCGCAAAGTGTATTGCGAGCTGCGTAAGCCCCAGTAGACTGCCTGTGCCAAACATGGCGATGCAACCCTGTTCTACCATTGTAGTGAGAGCGCGCAGTGATATAAAGCGCCCCGGGTATTATGCGACGCGTCTCAGTTTCCGAAAAGTGTATTGCGATGAGCGTAAGCCCCTGTAGACTGCCTGTGCAAACAAGGCAATGCAACTCTTTTCTACCATTGTAGCGAGAGCGCGCAGCGATATAAAGCGCCCCGAGTATTATGCGACGCGCCTCAGTTTTAGAAAAATCTTTATTGCGGGCAGCGTAAGCCCCAGTGGACTGCCTGTGCTAAATAAACCGATGCAATCCTTTATAAGCGTTGCAGTGAGAGCGCGCAGCGACAGAAACAGCCCTCAGTGTTATGCGACGCGTCTCAGTTTCGGAAAAGTGTATTGCGCGCAGCGTAAGCCCCAGTAGGCTGCCTGTGCAAAACAAGGCGATGCAACCCTATTCCACCGTTGCAGCGATAGCGCACAGCGATATAAAGCGCCCCGAGTGTTATGCGACGCGTCTCAATTTCCGCAAAGTGTATTGCGAGCAGCGTAAGCCCCAGTAGACTGCCTGTGCCAAACATGGCGATGCAACCCTGTTCTACCATTGTAGTGAGAGCGCGCAGTGATATAAAGCGCCCCGAGTATTATGCGACGTGTTTCAGTTTCCGAAAAGTGTATTGCGAGGCGCGTAAGCCCCTGTAGACTGCCTGCGCAAACAAGGCGATGCAACCCTTTTCTACCGTTGTAGCGAGTGCGTGCAGCGTTCTATAGCACCCCGAATGTTATGCGACGCGTCTCAATTTCCGCAAAGTGTTTTGCGAGCAGCGTAAGCCCCAGTAGACTCCCTGCGCAAAACATTGCGATGCAACCCTTTTCTAGCGATGCAACGACAGCGCGCAGCGATATAAAGCGCCCCGAGTTTTATGCGCCGCGTCTCAGTTTCCGACAGTGTATTGCGAGAGGCGTAAGCCCCTGTAGACTGCCTGTGCAAAGAAGGCGATGCAACCCTTTTCTGTCGTTGTAGCGACTGCGCGCAGCGATATATAGCGCCCCGAGTGTTATGCGACGCGTCTCAATTTCCGCAAAGTGTATTGCGAGCAGCGTTAGCCCCTGTAGACTGCCTGTGCAAACAAGGCAATGCAACTCTTTTCTACCATTGTAGCGAGAGCGCGCACCGATATAAAGCGCCACGAGTATTATGCGACGCGTCTCAGTTTCCGAAAAGTGTATTGCGAGGAGCGTAAGCCCCTGTAGACTGCCTGTGCAAACAAGGCAATGCAACTCTTTTCTACAATTATAGCGAGAGCGCGCAGCGATATAAAGCGCCCCGAGTATTATGCGACGCGTCTCAGTTTTAGAAAAATCTTTATTGCGAGCAGCGTAAGCCCCAGTGGACTGCCGGTGCTAAACTAACCGATGCAACCCTTTATAACCGTTGGAGTGAGAGCGCGCAGCGATATAAACAGCCCTCAGTGTTATGCAACGCGTCTCAGTTTCGGAAAAGTGTATTGCGAGCAGCGTAAGCCCCAGTAGGCTGCCTGTGCAAAACAAGGCGAAGCAACCCTTTTCCACCGTTGTAGCGAGTGCGCGCAGCAATATAAAGCGCCCCGAGTGTTATGCGCCGCGTCTCAGTTTCCGAACAGTGTATTGCGAGCAGCGTAAGCCCCTGTAGACTGCCTGTGCAAACAAGGCGATGCAACCCTTTTCTACCGTTGTAGCGAGTGCGCGCAGCGATATATAGCGCCAGGAGTGTGATGCGACGCGTGTCAGTTTCCGAAAAGTGTATTGTGAGCAGCGTAAGCCCCAGTAGACAGCCTGTGCAAGACATCGCGATGCAACCCTGTTCTACCGTTGTAGCGAGAGCGCGCAGCGATATAAAGCGCCACGAGTATTATGCGACGCGTCTCAGTTTCCGAAAAGTGTATTGCGAGGAGCGTAAGCGCCTGTAGACTGCCTGTGCAAACAAGGCAATGCAACTCTTTTCTACCATTGTAGCGAGAGCGCGCAGCGATATAAAGCGCCCCGAGTATTATGCGACGCGTCTCAGTTTTAGCAAAATCTTTATTGCGAGCAGCGTAAGCCCCAGTGGACTGCCTGTGCCAAACAAACCGATGCAGCCCTTTATAACCGTTGCAGTGAGAGCGCGAAGCGATAGAAACAGCCCTCAGTGTTATGCGACACGTCTCAGTTTCGGAAAAGTGTATTGCGAGCAGCGTAAGCCCCAGTAGGCTGCCTGTGCAAAACAAGGCGATGCAACCCTTTTCTACCGTTGTAGCGAGTGCGCGCAGCGATATAAAGCGCCCCGAGTGTTATGCGACGCGTCTCAGTTTCCGAAAAGTGTATTGCGAGGAAGCGTATAAGCCCCAGTGGACTGCCTGTGTAAAACAAGGCGATGCAACCCTGTCCTACCGTTGTAGCGAGAGCGCGCAGCGATATGAAGCGCCCCGAGTATTATGCGACGCGTCTCAGTTTCCGAAAAGTGTATTGCGAGGAGCGTAAGCCCCTGTAGACTGCCTGTGCAAACAAGACAATGCAACTCTTTTCTACCATTGTAGCGAGAGCGCTCAGCGATATAAAGTGCCCCGAGTGTTATGCGACGCGTCTCAATTTCCGCAAAGTGTATTGCGAGCAGCGTAAGCCCCAGTAGACTGCCTGTGCCAAACATGGCGATGCAACCCTGTTCTACCATTGTAGTGAGAGCGCGCAGTGATATAAAGAGCCCCGAGTATTATGCGACGCGTCTCAGTTTCCGAAAAGTGTATTGCGAGGAACGTAAGCCCTTGTAGACTCCCTTCGCAAAACATTGCGATGCAACCCTTTTCTAGCGATGCAACGACAGCGCGCAGCGATATAAAGCGCCCCGAGTTTTATGCGCCGCGTCTCAGTTTCCGAACAGTGTATTGCGAGAGGCGTAAGCCCCTGTAGACTGCCTGTGCAAAGAAGGCGATGCAACCCTTTTCTGTCGTTGTAGCGCCTGCGCGCAGCGATATATAGCGCCCGGAGTGTTATGCGACGCGTCTCAATTTCCGCAAAGTGTATTGCGAGCAGCGTTAGCCCCTGTAGACTGCCTGTGGAAAGAAGGCAATGCAAGCCTTTTCTACCGTTGTACCGAGAGCGCGCCGCAGTATAAAGCGCCACGAGTATTATGCGACGTGTCTCAGTTTCCGAAAAGTGTATTGCGAGGAGCGTAAGCCCCTGTAGACTGCCTGTGCAAACAAGGCAATGCAACTCTTTTCTACCATTGTAGCGAGAGCGCGCAGCCATATAAAGCGCCCCGAGTATTATTCGACGCGTCTCAGTTTTAGAAACAGTTTTATTGCGAGCAGTGTAAGCCCCAGTGGACTGCCTGTGCTAAACAAAGCGATGCAACCCTTTATAACCGTTGCAGTGAGGGCGCGCAGCGATAGAAACAGCCCTCAATGTTATGCGACGCGTCGCAGTTTCGGAAAGTGTATTGCGCGCAGCGTAAGCCGCAGTAGGCTGCCTGTGCAAAACAAGGCGATGCAACCCTATTCTACCGTTGCAGCGATAGCGCACAGCGATATATAGCGCCTCGAGTGTTATGTGCCGCGTCTCAGTTTCCGAACAGTGTATTGCGAGCAGCGTAAGCCCCTGTAGACTGCCTGTGCAAACAAGGCGATGCAACCCCTTTCTACCATTGTAGCGAGTGCGCGCAGCGATATATAGCGCCACGAGTGTGATGCGACGCGTGTCAGTTTCCGAAAAGTGTATTGCGAGCAGCGTAAGCCCCAGTAGACAGCCTGTGCAAAACATGGCTATGCAACCCTGTTCTACCCTTGTAGCGAGAGCTCGCAGCGATATAAAGCGCCCCGAGTATTAAGCGACGCGTCTCAGTTTCCGAAAAGTGTATTGCGAGGAGCGTCATCCCCTGTAGACTGCCTGTGCAAACAAGGCGATGCAACTCTTTTCTACCATTGTAGCGAGAGCGCGCAGCGATATAAACCACCCCGAGTATTATGTGACGCGTCTTAGTTTCCGAAAAGCTTATTGCGAGCAGCGTAAGCCCCAGTAATCTGCCTGTGCAAACAAGGAGATGCAACACTTTTCTACCGTTGTAGCGAGAGCGCGCAGTGATAAAAAGTGCGCCGGGTGTTGTGCGACGCGTCTCAGTTTCGGAAAAGTGTTTTGCGAGCAGCGTAAGCCCCAGTAGACTGCCAGTGCAAAACATGGCGATGCAACCCTTTTCTAGAGATGCAACGACAGCGCGCAGCGATATGAAGCGCCCCGAGTTTTATGCGACGCATCTCAGTTTCAGAAAAGTCTTTATTGCGAGAAGCGAAAGCCCCAGTAGACAGCCTGTGCAAAACTAGCCGATGCAACCCTTTTCTACCGTTGCAGCGAGAGCGCGCAGCGATATAAAGCGCCCGAGTGTTATGCGCCGCGTCTCAGTTTCCGAACAGTGTATTGCGAGCACTGTAAGCCCCTGTAGACTGCCTGTGCAAACAAGGCGATGCAACCCTTTTCTACCGTTGTAGCGAGTGCGCGCTGCGATATATAGAGCCCGAGTGTTTTGCGACGCGTCTCAATTTCCGCAAAGTAAATTGCAAGCCGCGTAAGCCCCAGTAGCCTGCCTGTGCAAAACATGGCGATGCAACCCTGTTCTACCGTTGTAGCGAGAGCGCGTAGCGATATAAAGCGCCACGAGTATTATGCGACGCGTCTCAGTTTCCGAAAAGTGTATTGGGAGGAGCGTAAGCCCCTGTAGACTGCCTGTGCAAACAAGGCAATGCAACTCTTTTCTACCATTGTAGCGAGAGCGCGCAGCGATATAAAGCGCCCCGAGTATTATGCGACGCGTCTCAGTTTTAGAAAAATCTTTATTGCGAGCAGCGTAAGCCCCAGTCGACTGCCTGTGCTAAACAAACCGATGCAATCCTTTATAACCGTTGCAGTGAGAGCGCGCAGCGATAGAAACAGCCCTCAGTGTTATGCGACGCGTCTCAGTTTCGGAAAAGTGTGTTGCGCGCAGCGTAAGCCCCAGTAGGCTGCCCGTGCAAAACAAGGCGATGCAACCCTATTCTACCGTTGCGGCGATAGCGCACAGCGATATATAGCGCCTCGAGTGTTATGCGACGCGTCTCAATTTCCGAAAAGTGTATTGCGAGGGAGCGTATAAGCCCCAGTGGACTGCCTGTGTAAAACAAGGCGATGCAACCCTGTCCTACCGTTGTAGCGAGAGCGCGCAGCGATATAAAGCGCCCCGAGTATTATGCGACGCGTCTCAGTTTCCGAAAAGTGTATTGCGAGGAGCGTAAGCCCCTGTAGACTGCCTGCGCAAACAAGGCGATGCAACCCTTTTCTACCGTTGTAGCGAGAGCGTGCAGCGTTATATAGCACCCCGAGTGTTATGCGACGCGTCTCAATTTCCGCAAAGTGTTTTGCGAGCAGCGTAAGCCCCAGTAGACTCCCTACGCAAAACATTGCGATGCAACCCTTTTCTAGCGATGCAACGACAGCGCGCAGCGATATAAAGTGCCCCGAGCTTTATGCGCCGCGTCTCAGTTTCCGAACAGTGTATTGCGAGAGGCGTAAGCCCCTGTAGACTGCCTGTGCAAAGAAGGCGATGCAACCCTTTTCTGTCGTTGTAGCGACTGCGCGCAGCGATATATAGCGCCCGGAGTGTTATGCGACGCGTCTCAATTTCCGCAAAGTGTATTGCGAGCAGCGTTAGCCCCTGTAGACTGCCTGTGGAAAGAAGGCAATGCAACCCTTTTCTACCGTTGTAGCGAGAGCGCGCCGCAGTATAAAGCGCCACGAGTATTATGCGACGTGTCTCAGTTTCCGAAAAGTGTATTGCGAGGAGCGTAAGCCCATGTAGACTGTCTGTGCAAACAAGGCAATGCAACTCTTTTCTACCATTGTAGCGAGAGCGGGCAGCGATATAAAGCGCCCCGAGTATTATTCGACGCGTCTCAGTTTTAGAAAAATTTTTATTGCGAGCAGTGTAAGCCCCAGTGGACTGCCTGTGCTAAACAAACCGATGCAACCCTTTATAACCGTAGCAGTGAGAGCGCGCAGCGATATAAACAGCCCTCAGTGTTATGCGACGCGTCTCAGTTTCGGAAAAGTGTATTGCGAGCAGCGTAAGCCCCAGTACGCTGCCTGTGCAAAACAAGGCGATGCAACCCTATTCTACCGTTGCAGCGATAGCGCACAGCGATATATAGCACCTCGAGTGTTATGCGACGCGTCTCAGTTTCCGAAAAGTGTATTGCGAGCAGCGTATACGCCCTAGTAGACTGCCTGTGCAAAACAAGGCGATGCAACCCCGTTCTACCGTTGTAGCGAGAGCGCGCAGCGATATAAAGCGCCCCGAGTATTATGCGACGCGTCTCAGTTTCCGAAAAGTGCATTGCGAGCAGCGTATAAGCCCCAGTAGACTGCCTGTGCAAAAGAAGGCGATGCAACCCTGTGCTACCGTTGTACCGAGAGTGCGCAGCGATATAAAGCGTCCCGAGTATTATTCGACGCGTCTCAGTTTCGGAAACGTGTATTGCGAGCAGCGTATACGCCCCAGTAGACTGCCTGTGCAAAACAAGGCGATGCAACCCTTTTCTACCGTTGTAGCGAGAGCGCCCAGCGATATAAACCGCCCCGAGTATTATGCGACGCGTCTTGGTTTCCGAAAAGTGTATTGCGAGCAGCGTAAGCCCCAGTAAACTGCCTGTGCAAACAAGGAGATGCAACACTTTTATACCGTTGCAGCGAGAGCGCGCAGCGATGTAAAGCGCCGAGACTGTTATACGACGCGTCTCAGTTTTGGAAAAGTGTATTACGAGCAGCGTAAGCCCCAGTAGACTGCCTGTGCAAAACAAGGCGATACAACCCTTTTCTACCGTTGTAGCGAGAGCGCGCAGTGATATAAAGCGCCCCGAGTGCTATGCGACGCGTGTCAGTTTCCAAAAAGTGTATTGCGAGGAGCGTAGGCCCCTGTAGACTGCCTGTGGAAAACATGGCGATGCAACCATTTTCTACCGTTGCAGCGGGAGCGCGCAGCGATATAAAGAGCCCCGAGTGTTATGCGACGCGTCTCAATTTCCGCAAAGTGCATTGCGAGCAGCGTAAGCCCCAGTAGACTGCCTGTGCAAAACATGGCGATGCAACCCTTTTCTACCGTTGTAGAGAGAGCGCGCCGCAGTATAAAGCGCCCCGAGTGTTATTCGACGCGTCTCAGTTTCCGAAAAGTGCATCGCGAGCTGCGTAAGCCCCAGTAGGCTGCCTGTGCAAAACATGGCGATGCAACCCTTTTCTGCCGTTGCAGCGAGAGCGCGCAGGCAGATAAAGCAGCTCGAGTGTTATGCGACGCGTCTCAGTTTCCGAAAAGTGTATTGCGAGAAGCGTATACGCCCTAGTAGACTGCCTGTGCAAAACAAGGCGATGCAACCCTTTTCTACCGTTGCAGCGAGAGCGCGCAGCGATGTAAAGCGCCGAGAGTGTTATACGACGCGTCTCAGTTTTGGAAAAGTGTATTACGAGCAGCGTAAGCCTCAGTAGACTGCCTGTGCAAAACAAGGCGATACAACCCTTTTCTACCGTTGTAGCGAGAGCGCGCAGTGATATAAAGCGCCCCGAGTGTTATGCGACGCGTGTCAGTTTCCGAAAAGTGTATTGCGAGGAGCGTAGGCCCCTGTAGACTGCCTGTGGAAAACATGGCGATGCAACCCTGTTCTACCGTTGTAGCGATAGCGCGCAGCGATATAAAGCGCCACGAGTATTATGCGACACGTCTTAGTTTCCGAAAAGTGTATTGCGAGCAGCGTAAGCCCCAGTAAACTGCCTGTGCAAACAAGGAGATGCAACACTTTTATACCGTTGCAGCGAGAGCGCGCAGCGATGTAAAGCGCCGAGAGTGTTATACGACGCGTCTCAGTTTTGGAAAAGTGTATTACGAGCAGCGTAAGCCCCAGCAGACCGCCTGTGCAAAACAAGGCGATACAACCCTTTTCTACCGTTGTAGCGAGAGCGCGCAGTGATATAAAGCGCCCCGAGTGTTATGCGACGCGTGTCAGTTTCCGAAAAGTGTATTGCGAGGAGCGTAGGCCCCTGTAGACTGCCTGTGGAAAACATGGCGATGCAAGCATTTTCTACCGTTGCAGCGGGAGCGCGCAGCGATATAAAGAGCCCCGAGTGTTATGCGACGCGTCTCAATTTCCGCAAAGTGTATTGCGAGCAGCGTAAGCCCCAGTAGACTGCCTGTGCAAAACATGGCGATGCAACACTTTTCTACCGTTGTAGTGAGAGCGCGCCGCAGTATAAAGCGCCCCGAGTGTTATTCGACGCGTCTCAGTTTCCGAAAAGTGCATCGCGAGCTGCGTAAGCCCCAGAAGACTGCCTGTGCAAAACATGGCGATGCAACCCTTTTCTGCCGTTGCAGCGAGAGCGCGCAGGCAGATAAAGCACCTCGAGTGTTATGCGACGCGTCTCAGTTTCCGAAAAGTGTATTGCGAGAAGCGTATACGCCCTAGTAGACTGCCTGTGCAAAACAAGGCGATGCAACCCTTTTCTACCGTTTCAGCGAGAGCGCGCAGCGATGTAAAGCGCCGAAAGTGTTATACGACGCGTCTCAGTTTTGGAAAAGTGTATTACGAGCAGGGTAAGCCTCAGTAGACTGCCTGTGCAAAACAAGGCGATACAACCCTTTTCTACCGTTGTAGCGAGAGCGCGCAGTGATATAAAGCGCCCCGAGTGTTATGCGACGCGTGTCAGTTTCCGAAAAGTGTATTGCGAGGAGCGTAGGCCCCTGTAGACTGCCCCTGGAAAACATGGCGATGCAACCCTGTTCTACCGTTGTAGCGATAGCGCGCAGCTTATAAAGCGCCACGAGTATTATGCGACGCGTCTCAGTTTCCGAAAAGTGTATTGCGAGGAGCGTAAGCCCCTGTAGACTGCCTGTGCAAACAAGGCAATGCAACTCTTTTTTACCATTGTAGCGAGAGCGCGCAGCGATATAAAGCGCCACGAGTATTATGCGACGTGTCTCCGTTTTACAAAAATCTTTATTGCGAGCAGTGTAAGCCGCAGTGGACTGCCTGTGATAAACAAACCGATGCAACCCTTTATAACCGTTGCAGTGAGAGCGCGCAGCGATAGAAACAGCCCTCTGTGTTATGCGACGCGTCTCAGTTTCGGAAAAGTGTGTTGCGCGTAGCGTAAGCTCCAGTAGGCTGCCTGTGCAAAACAAGGCGATGCAACCCTATTCTACCGTTGTAGCGAGAGCGCGAAGCGATACAAAGCGCCCTGAGTAATATGCGACGCGTCTCAGTTACCGAGAAGTGTATTGCGAGCAGGGTAAGCCCCACTACACTGCCTGTGTAAAACATGGCGATGCAACCCTTTTCTACCGTTGTAGCGAGAGCGCGCCGCATTATAAAGCGCCCCGAGTGTTATGCGACGCGTCTCAGTTTCCGAAAAGTGCATTGCGAGCTGCGTAAGCCCCAGTAGACTGCCTGTGCAAAACATGGTGACGCAACCCTTTTCTGCCGTTGCAGCGAGAGCGCGCAGCCAGATAAAGCGCCCCGAGTGTTATGCGACGCGTCTCAGTTTCAAAAAAATCTTTATTGCGAGCAGCGTAAGCCCCAGTGGACTGTCTGTGCTAAAGAAACCGATGCAACCCTTTTCTACCGTTGCAGCGAGAGCGCGCAGCGATGTAAAGCGCTGCGAGTGTTATACGACGCGTCTCAGTTTCGGAAATGTGTATTGCGAGCAGCGTAAGCCCCAGTAGACTGCCTGTGCAAAACAAGGCGATACAACCCTTTGCTACCGTTCCAGCGGAGAGCGCACAGCGATATATAGCGCCTCGAGTATTATGCGACGCGTCTCAGTTTCCGAAAAGTGTATTGCGAGCAGCGTAGGCCCGAATAGACAGCCTGTGCAAAACATGGCGATGCAACCCTGTTCTACCGTTGTAGCGCGAGCGCGCAGCGATATAAAGCGCCACGAGTATTATGCGACGCGTCTCAGTTTCTGAAAAGTTTATTGCGAGGAGCGTAAGCCCCTGTAAACTGCCTGTGCAAACAAGGCAATACAACTTTTTTCTACAATTGTAGCGAGTGCGTGCAACGATATAAAGCGCCCCGAGTATTGTGCGACGCGTCTCAGTTTTAGAAAAATCTTTATTGCGAGCAGTGTAAGCCCCAGTGGACTGCCTGTGCTAAACATACCGATGCAACCGTTTATAACCGTTGCAGTGAGAGTGCGCAGCGATAGAAACAGCCCTCAGTGTTATGCGACGCGTCTCAGTTTCGGAAAACTGTATTGTGCGCAGCGTAAACCCCAGTAGGCTGCCTGTGCAAAATAAGGCGACACAACCCTATTCTACCGTTGCAGCGATAGCGCGCCGCATTATAGAGCGCCCCGAGAGTTATGCGACGCGTCTCAGTTTCCGAAAAGTGCATTGCGAGCTGCGTAAGCCCCAGTAGACTGCCTGTGCGAAACAAGGCGATGCAACCCTGTTCTACCGTTGCAGCGAGAGCACGCAGCGATATAATGCGCCCCGAGTATTATGCGACGCGTCTCAGTTTCCGAAAAGTGTATTGCGAGGAGCGTAAGCACCTGTAGACCGCCTGTGCAAACAAGGCAATGCAACACTTTTCTACCGTTGTAGCGAGAGCGCGCAGTGATAAAAAGGGCGCCGGGTGTTATGCGAAGCGTCTCAGTTTCCGAAAAGTGTTTTGCGAGCAGCGTAAGCCCCAGTAGACTGCCAGTGCAAAACATGGCGATGCAACCCTTTTCTAGCGATGCAATGACAGCGCGCAGCGATATAAAGCGCCCCGAGTTTTTTGCGACGCATCTGAGTTTCAGAAAAGTCTTTATTGCGAGAAGCGAAAGCCCCAGTAGACAGCCTGTGCAAAACTAGCCGATGCAACCCTTTTCTACCGTTGCAGCGAGAGCGCGCAGCGATATAAAGCGCCCCGAGTGTTATGCGCCGCGTCTCAGTTTCCGAACAGTGTATTGCGAGCAGCGTAAGCCCTTGTAGACTGCCTGTGCAAACAAGACGATGCAACCCTTTTCTACCGTTGTAGCGAGTGCGCGCAGCGATATATAGCGCCCCGAGTGTTATGCGACGCGTGTCAGTTTCCGAAAAGTGTATTGCGAGCAGCGTAAGCCCGAGTAGACAGCCTGTGCAAAACCTGGCGGTGCAAACCAGTTGTACCGTTGTAGCGAGAGCGCGCAGCGATATAAAGCGCCACGAGTATTATGCGACGCGTCTCAGATTCCGAAAAGTGTATTGCGAGGAGCGTAAGCCCGTGTAGACTGCCTGTGCAAACAAGGCAATGCAACTCTTTTCTACCATTGTAGCTAGTGCGCGCAGCGATATAGAGCGCCCCGAGTATTATGCGACGCGTCTCAGTTTTAGAAAAGTATTTATTGCGAGCAGTGTAAGCCGCAGTGGACTTCCTGTGCTAAACAAATCGATGCAACCCTTTATAACCGCTTCAGTTAGAGCGCGCAGCGATAAAAACAGCCCTCAGTGTTATGCGACGCGGCTCAGTTTCGGAAAAGTGTATTGCGCGCAGCGTAAGCCCCAGTAGGCTGCCTGTGCTAAATAAGGCGATGCAACCCTATTCTACCGTTGCAGCGATAGCGCACAGCGATATATAGCGCCTCGAGTGTTATGCGACGCGTCTCAGTTTCCAAAAAGTGTATTGCGAGAAGCGTATACGCCCTAGTAGACGGCCTATGCAAAACAAGGCGATGCAACCCTGTTCTACCGTTGTAGCGAGAGCACACAGCGATATAAAGCGCCCCGAGTATTATGCGACGCGTCTCAGTTACCGAAAAGTGTATTGCGAGCAGGGTAAGCCCCACTAGACTGCCTGTGTAAAACATGGCGATGCAACCCTTTTCTGACGTTGCAGTGAGAGCGCGCAGCCAGATAAAGCGCCCCGTGTGTTATGCGTCGCGTCTCACTTTCAGAAAAATCTTTATTGCGAGCAGCGTAAGCCCCAGTAGATTGCCTGTGCAAAACAAGGCGATACAACCCTTTTCTACCGTTGCAGCGGAGAGCGCACAGCGATATATAGCGCCTCGGGTGTTATGCGACTCGTCTCAGTTTCCGAAAAGTGTATTGCGAGCAGCGTATAAGCCCCAGTAGACTGCCTGTGCAAAACAAGGCGATTCAACCCTGTTCTACCGTTGTAGCGAGAGCGCGCAGCGATATAAAGCGCCCCGAGTATTATGCGACGCGTCTCAGTTTCCGAAAAGTGCATTGCGAACAGGTTAAGCCCCACTAGACGGCCTGTGTAAAACATGGCGATGCAACCCTTTTCTACCGTTGTAGCGAGGGCGCGCCGCATTATAAAGCGCCCCGAGTGTTATGCGACGCGTCTCAGTTTCCGAAACGTGCATTGCGAGCTGCGTAAGCCCCAGTAGACTGCCTGTGCTAAACATGGCGATGCAACCCTTTTCTGCCGTTGCAGTGAGAGCGCGCAGCCAGATAAAGCGCCCCGAGTTTTATGCGTCGCGTCTCAGTTTCAGAAAAATCTTTATTGCGAGCAGCGTAAGCCCCAGTGGACTGTCTGTGCTAAACAAACCGATGCGACCCTTTTCTACCGTTGCAGCGAGAGCGCGCAGCGATGTAAAGCGCCACGAGTGTTATACGACGCGTCTCAGTTTCGGAAAAGTGTATTGCGAGGAGCGTAAGCCCCTGTAGACTGCCTGTGCAAACAAGGCAATGCAACTCTTTTCTACCATTGTAGCGAGAGCGCGCAGCGATATAAAGCGCCCTGAGTATTATGCGACGCGTCTCAGTTTTAGTAAAAATATTGCGAGCAGTGGAAGCTCCAGTGGACTGCCTGTGCTAAACAAACCGATGCAACCCTTTATAACCGTTGCAGTGAGAGCGCGCAGCGATAGAAACAGCACTCAGTGTTATGCGACGCGTCTCATTTTCGGAAAACTGTATTGCGCGCAGCGTAAGCCCCAGTAGGCTGCCTGTGCAAAACAAGGCGATGCAACCCTATTCTACCGTTGCAGCGATAGCGCACAGCGATATATAGCACCTCGAGTGTTATGCGACGCGTCTCAGTTTCCGAAAAGTGTATTGCGAGCAGCGTAAGCCCCAGTAAACTGCCTGTACAAACAAGGAGATGCAACACTTTTCTACCATTGTAGCGAGAGCGCGCAGTGACAAGAAGGGCGCCGGGTGCTATGCCACGCGTCTCAGTTTCCGAAAAGTGTTTGGCGAGCAGCGTAAGCCCCAGTAGGCTGCCAGTGCAAAACATGGCGATGCAACTCTTTTCTAGCGATGCAACGACAGCGCGCAGCGATATAAAGCGCCCCGAGTTTTATGCGACGCATCTCAATTTCAGAAAAGTCTTTATTGCGAGCAGCGAAAGCCCCAGTAGACATCCTGTGCAAAACTAGCCGATGCTACCCTTTTCTACCGTTGCAGCGAGAGAGCGCCGCGATATAAAGCGCCCCGAGTGTTCTGCGCCACGTCTCAGTTTCCGAACAGTGTATTGCGAGCAGCGTAAGCCTCTGTGGACTGCCTGTGCAAACAAAGCGATGCAACCCTTTTCTACCGTTGTAGCGAGTGCGCGCAGCGATATATAGCGCCCCGAGTGTTATGCGACGCGTGTCAGTTTCCGAAGAGTGTATTGCGAGCACCGTAAGCCCCAGTAGACAGCCTGTGCAAAACATGGCGATGCAACCCTGTTCTACCGTTGTAGCGAGAGCGCGCAACAATATAAAGCGCCACGAGTATTATGCGACGCGTCTCAGTTTCCGAAAAGTGTATTGCGAGGAGCGTAAGCCCCTGTAGACTGCGTGTGCAAACAAGGCAATGCAACTCTTTTCTACCATTGTAGCGAGAGCGCGCAGCGATATAAAGCGCCCCGAGTATTCTGCGACGCGTCTCAGTTTTAGAAAAATCTTTATTGCGAGCAGTGTAAGCCCCAGTGGACTGCCTGTGCTAAACAAACCGAGGCAACCCGTTATAACCGCTGCAGTGAGAGAGCGCAGCGATAGAAACAGCCCTCAGGGTTATGTGAGTCGTCTCAGTTTCGGAAAAGTGTAGGGCGCGCAGCGTAAGCCCCAGTAGGCTGCCGGTGCAAAATAAGGCGATGCAACCCTATTCTACCGTTGCAGCGATAGCGCACAGCGATATATAGCGCCTCGAGTGTTATGCGACGCGTCTCAGTTTCCGAAAAGTGTATTGCGAGCAGCGTATGCCCCAGTAAACTGCCTGTGCAAACAAGGAGATGCAACACTTTTCTATCGTTGTAGCGAGAGCGCGCAGTGATAAAAAGGGCGCCGGGTGTTGTGCGACGCGTCTCAGTTTCCGAAAAGTGTTTTGCGAGCAGCGTAAGCCCCAGTAGACTGCCAGTGCAAAACATGGAGATGCAACCCTTTCCTAGCGATGCAACGACAGCACGCAGCGATATAAAGCGCCCCGAGTTTTATGCGACGCATCTCATTTCAGAAAAGCCTTTAATGCGAGCAGCGAAAGCCCCAGTAGACAGCCTGTGCAAAACTAGCCGATGCAACCGTTTTCTACCGTTGCAGCGAGAGCGCGCAGCGATATAAAGCGCCCCGATGTTATGCGACGCGTGTCAGTTTCCGAAGAGTGTATTGCGAGGAGCGTAAGCCCCTGTAGACTGCCTGTGCAAACAAGTCAATGCAACTCTTTTATACCATTGTTGCGAGAGCGCGCAGCGATATAAAGCGCCCCGAGTATTATGCGACGCGTCTCAGTTTCAGAAAAATCTTTATTGCGAGCAGTGTAAGCCCCAGTGGACTGCCTGTGCTAAACAAACCGATGCAACCCTTTATAACTGTTGCAGTGAGAGCGCGCAGCGATATAAACAGCCCTCAGTGTTATGCGACGCGTCTCAGTTTCGGAAAAGTGTATTGCGCGCAGCGTAAGCCCCAGTAGGCTGCCTGTGCAAAACAAGGCGATGCAACCATATTCTACCGTTGCAGCGATAGCGCACAGCGATATATAGCGCCTCGAGTGTTATGCGACGCGTCTCAGTTTCCGAAAAGTGTATTGCGAGAAGCGTATATGCCCTAGTAGACGGCCTGTGCAAAACAAGGCGATCCAACCCTGTTCTACCGTTGTAGCGAGAGCGCGCAGCGATATAAAGCGCCCCGAGTATTATGCGACGCGTCTCAGTTACCGAAAAGTGTATTGCGAGCAGGGTAAGCCCCAGTAGACTGCCGGTGCAAAACATGGCGATGCAACCCTTTTCTGCCGTTGCAGCGAGAGCGCGCAGCCAGATAAAGCGCCCCGAGTGTTATGCGACGCGTCTCAGTTTCAGAAAAATCTTTCTTGCGAGCAGCGTAAGCCCCAGTGGACTGTCTGTGCTCAGCAAACCGATGCAACCCTTTTCTACCGTTGCAGCGAGAGCGCGCAGCGATATAAACCGCCCCGAGTATTATGCGACGTGTCTTAGTTTCCGAAAAGTGTATTGCGAGCAGCGTAAGCCCCAGTAAACTGCCTGTGCAAACAAGGAGATGCAACACTTTTCTACCGTTGTAGCGAGAGCGCGCAGTGATAAAAAGGGCGCCGGGTGTTGTTCGACCCGTCGCAGTTTCCGAAAAGTGTTTTGCGAGCAGCGTAAGCCCCAGTACACTGCCAGTGCAAAACATGGCGATGCAACGCTTTTCCAGAGATGCAATGAAAGCGCGCAGCGACATAAAGCGCCCCGAGTTTTATGCGACGCATCTCAGTTTCAGAAAAGTCTTTATTGCGAGCAGCGAAAGCCCCAGTAGACAGCCTGTGCAAAACTAGCCGATGCAATACTGTTCTACCGTTGTAGCGAGAGCGGGCAGGGATATAAAGCGCCACGGGTATTATGCGACGCGTCTCAGTTTCCGAAAAGTGTATTGCGAGGAGCGTAAGCCCCTGTAGACTGCCTGTGCAAACAAGGCAATGCAACTCTTTTCTACCATTGTAGCGTGAGAGCGCAGCAATATAAAGCGCCCTGAGTATTATGCGACGCGTTTCAGTTTTAGAAAAATCTTTATTGCGAGACGTGTAAGCCCCAGTGGACTGCCTGTGCTAAACGAACCGATGCAACCCTTTATAACCGCTGCAGTGAGAGCGCGCAGCGATAGAAACAGCACTCAGTGTTATGCGACGTGTCTCAGTTTCGGAAAAGTGCATTGCGCGCAGCGTAAGCCCCAGTAGGCTGCCTGTGCAAAACAAGGCGATGCAACCCTATTCTAACGTTGCAGCGATAGCGCACAGCGATGTATAGCGCCTCGAGTGTTATGCGACGCGTCTCAGTTTCCGAAAAATGTATTGGGAGAAGCGTTTACGCCCTAGTAGACGGCCTGTGCAAAACAAGGCGATGCAACCCTGTTCTACCGTTGTAGCGAGAGCACGCAGCGATATAAAGCGCCCCGAGTATTATGCGACGCGTCTCAGTTAGCGAAAAGTGCATTGCGAGCAGGGTAAGCCCCACTAGACTGCCTGTGTAAAACATGGCGATGAAACCCTTTTCTACCGTTGTAGCGAGGGCGCGCCGCATTATAAAGCGCCCCGAGTGTTATGCGACGCGTCTCAGTTTCCGAAACGTGCATTGCGAGCTGCGTAAGCCCCAGTAGACTGCCTGTGCTAAACATGGCGATGCAACCCTTTTCTGCCGTTGCAGTGAGAGCGCGCAGCCAGATAAAGCGCCCCGAGTTTTATGCGTCGCGTCTCAGTTTCAGAAAAATCTTTATTGCGAGCAGCGTAAGCCCCAGTGGACTGTCTGTGCTAAACAAACCGATGCGACCCTTTTCTACCGTTGCAGCGAGAGGGCGCAGCGATGTAAAGCGCCGCGAGTGTTATACGACGCGTCTCAGTTTCGGAAAAGTGCATTGCGAGGAGCGTAAGCCCCTGTAGACTGCCTGTGCAAACAAGGCAATGCAACTCTTTTCTACCATTGTAGCGAGAGCGCGCAGCGATATCAAGCGCCCTGAGTATTATGCGACGCGTCTCAGTTTTAGAAAAAATATTGCGAGCAGTGAAAGCTCCAGTGGACTGCCTGTGCTAAACAAGCCGATGCAACCCTTTATAACCGTTGCAGTGAGAGCGCGCAGCGATAGAAACAGCACTCAGTGTTATGCGACGCGTCTCAGTTTCGGAAAAGTGTATTGCGCGCAGCGTAAGCCCCAGTAGGCTGCCTGTGCAAAACAAGGCGATGCAACCCTATTCTACCGTTGCAGCGATAGCGCAAAGCGATATATAGCACCTCGAGTGTTATGCGACGCGTCTCAGTTTCCGAAAAGTGTTTTGTGAGCAGCGTAAGCCCCAGTAGGCTGCCAGTGCAAAAAATGGCGATGCAACTCTTTTCTAGCGATGCAACGAGAGCGCGCAGCGATATAAAGCGCCCAGAGTTTTATGCGCCACGTCTCAGTTTCCGAACAGTGTATTGCGAGCAGCGTAAGCCTCTGTAGACTGCCTGTGCAAACAAGGCGATGCAACCCTTTTCTACCGTTGTAGCGAGTGCGCGCAGCGATATATAGCGCCCCGAGTGTTATGCGACGCGTGTCAGTTTCCGAAGAGTGTATTGCGAGCACCGTAAGCCCCAGTAGACAGCCTGTGCAAAACATGGCGATGCAACCCTGTTCTACCGTTGTAGCGTGAGCGCGCAGCAATATAAAGCGCCACGAGTATTATGCGACGCGTCTCAGTTTCCGAAAAGTGTATTGCGAGGAGCGTAAGCCCCTGTAGACTGCGTGTGAAACAAGGCAATGCAACTCTTTTCTACCATTGTAGCGAGAGCTCGCAGCGATATAAAGCGCCCCGAGTATTCTGCGACGCGTCTCAGTTTTAGAAAAATCTTTATTGCGAGCAGGGTAAGCCCCAGTGGACTGCCTGTGCTAAACAAACCGATGCAACCCTTTATAACCGCTGCAGTGAGAGCGCGCAGCGATAGAAACAGCCCTCAGGGTTATGTGATTCGTCTCAGTTTCAGAAAAGTGTATGGCGCGCAGCGTAAGCCCCAGTAGGCTGCCTGTGCAAAATAAGGCGATGCAACCCTATTCTACCGTTGCAGCGATAGCGCACAGCGATATAAACCGCCCCGAGTATTATGCGACGCGTCTTAGTTTCCGAAAAGTGTATTGCGAGCAGCGTATGCCCCAGTAAACTGCCTCTGCAAACAAGGAGATGCAACACTTTTCTACCGTTGTAGCGAGAGCGCGCAGTGATATAAAGCGCCCCGAGTTTTATGCGACGCATCTCAGTTTCAGAAAAGCCTTTAATGCGAGCAGCGAAAGCCCCAGTAGACAGCCTGTGCAAAACTAGCCGATGCAACCGTTTTCTACCGTTGCAGCGAGAGCGCGCAGCGATATAAAGCGCCCCGATGTTATGCGACGCGTCTCAGTTTCCGAAAAGTGTATTGCGAGGAGCGTAAGCCCCTGTAGACTGCGTGTGCAAACAAGGCAATGCAACTCTTTTCTACCATTGTAGCGAGAGCGCGCAGCGATATAAAGCGCCCCGAGTATTCTGCGACGCGTCTCAGTTTTAGAAAAATCTTTATTGCGAGCAGTGTAAGCCCCAGTGGACTGCCTGTGCTAAACAAACCGAGGCAACCCGTTATAACCGCTGCAGTGAGAGAGCGCAGCGATAGAAACAGCCCTCAGGGTTATGTGAGTCGTCTCAGTTTCGGAAAAGTGTAGGGCGCGCAGCGTAAGCCCCAGTAGGCTGCCGGTGCAAAATAAGGCGATGCAACCCTATTCTACCGTTGCAGCGATAGCGCACAGCGATATATAGCGCCTCGAGTGTTATGCGACGCGTCTCAGTTTCCGAAAAGTGTATTGCGAGCAGCGTATGCCCCAGTAAACTGCCTGTGCAAACAAGGAGATGCAACACTTTTCTATCGTTGTAGCGAGAGCGCGCAGTGATAAAAAGGGCGCCGGGTGTTGTGCGACGCGTCTCAGTTTCCGAAAAGTGTTTTGCGAGCAGCGTAAGCCCCAGTAGACTGCCAGTGCAAAACATGGAGATGCAACCCTTTCCTAGCGATGCAACGACAGCACGCAGCGATATAAAGCGCCCCGAGTTTTATGCGACGCATCTCATTTCAGAAAAGCCTTTAATGCGAGCAGCGAAAGCCCCAGTAGACAGCCTGTGCAAAACTAGCCGATGCAACCGTTTTCTACCGTTGCAGCGAGAGCGCGCAGCGATATAAAGCGCCCCGATGTTATGCGACGCGTGTCAGTTTCCGAAGAGTGTATTGCGAGGAGCGTAAGCCCCTGTAGACTGCCTGTGCAAACAAGTCAATGCAACTCTTTTATACCATTGTTGCGAGAGCGCGCAGCGATATAAAGCGCCCCGAGTATTATGCGACGCGTCTCAGTTTCAGAAAAATCTTTATTGCGAGCAGTGTAAGCCCCAGTGGACTGCCTGTGCTAAACAAACCGATGCAACCCTTTATAACTGTTGCAGTGAGAGCGCGCAGCGATATAAACAGCCCTCAGTGTTATGCGACGCGTCTCAGTTTCGGAAAAGTGTATTGCGCGCAGCGTAAGCCCCAGTAGGCTGCCTGTGCAAAACAAGGCGATGCAACCATATTCTACCGTTGCAGCGATAGCGCACAGCGATATATAGCGCCTCGAGTGTTATGCGACGCGTCTCAGTTTCCGAAAAGTGTATTGCGAGAAGCGTATATGCCCTAGTAGACGGCCTGTGCAAAACAAGGCGATCCAACCCTGTTCTACCGTTGTAGCGAGAGCGCGCAGCGATATAAAGCGCCCCGAGTATTATGCGACGCGTCTCAGTTACCGAAAAGTGTATTGCGAGCAGGGTAAGCCCCAGTAGACTGCCGGTGCAAAACATGGCGATGCAACCCTTTTCTGCCGTTGCAGCGAGAGCGCGCAGCCAGATAAAGCGCCCCGAGTGTTATGCGACGCGTCTCAGTTTCAGAAAAATCTTTCTTGCGAGCAGCGTAAGCCCCAGTGGACTGTCTGTGCTCAGCAAACCGATGCAACCCTTTTCTACCGTTGCAGCGAGAGCGCGCAGCGATATAAACCGCCCCGAGTATTATGCGACGTGTCTTAGTTTCCGAAAAGTGTATTGCGAGCAGCGTAAGCCCCAGTAAACTGCCTGTGCAAACAAGGAGATGCAACACTTTTCTACCGTTGTAGCGAGAGCGCGCAGTGATAAAAAGGGCGCCGGGTGTTGTTCGACCCGTCGCAGTTTCCGAAAAGTGTTTTGCGAGCAGCGTAAGCCCCAGTACACTGCCAGTGCAAAACATGGCGATGCAACGCTTTTCCAGAGATGCAATGAAAGCGCGCAGCGACATAAAGCGCCCCGAGTTTTATGCGACGCATCTCAGTTTCAGAAAAGTCTTTATTGCGAGCAGCGAAAGCCCCAGTAGACAGCCTGTGCAAAACTAGCCGATGCAATACTGTTCTACCGTTGTAGCGAGAGCGGGCAGGGATATAAAGCGCCACGGGTATTATGCGACGCGTCTCAGTTTCCGAAAAGTGTATTGCGAGGAGCGTAAGCCCCTGTAGACTGCCTGTGCAAACAAGGCAATGCAACTCTTTTCTACCATTGTAGCGTGAGAGCGCAGCAATATAAAGCGCCCTGAGTATTATGCGACGCGTTTCAGTTTTAGAAAAATCTTTATTGCGAGACGTGTAAGCCCCAGTGGACTGCCTGTGCTAAACGAACCGATGCAACCCTTTATAACCGCTGCAGTGAGAGCGCGCAGCGATAGAAACAGCACTCAGTGTTATGCGACGTGTCTCAGTTTCGGAAAAGTGCATTGCGCGCAGCGTAAGCCCCAGTAGGCTGCCTGTGCAAAACAAGGCGATGCAACCCTATTCTAACGTTGCAGCGATAGCGCACAGCGATGTATAGCGCCTCGAGTGTTATGCGACGCGTCTCAGTTTCCGAAAAATGTATTGGGAGAAGCGTTTACGCCCTAGTAGACGGCCTGTGCAAAACAAGGCGATGCAACCCTGTTCTACCGTTGTAGCGAGAGCACGCAGCGATATAAAGCGCCCCGAGTATTATGCGACGCGTCTCAGTTAGCGAAAAGTGCATTGCGAGCAGGGTAAGCCCCACTAGACTGCCTGTGTAAAACATGGCGATGAAACCCTTTTCTACCGTTGTAGCGAGGGCGCGCCGCATTATAAAGCGCCCCGAGTGTTATGCGACGCGTCTCAGTTTCCGAAACGTGCATTGCGAGCTGCGTAAGCCCCAGTAGACTGCCTGTGCTAAACATGGCGATGCAACCCTTTTCTGCCGTTGCAGTGAGAGCGCGCAGCCAGATAAAGCGCCCCGAGTTTTATGCGTCGCGTCTCAGTTTCAGAAAAATCTTTATTGCGAGCAGCGTAAGCCCCAGTGGACTGTCTGTGCTAAACAAACCGATGCGACCCTTTTCTACCGTTGCAGCGAGAGGGCGCAGCGATGTAAAGCGCCGCGAGTGTTATACGACGCGTCTCAGTTTCGGAAAAGTGCATTGCGAGGAGCGTAAGCCCCTGTAGACTGCCTGTGCAAACAAGGCAATGCAACTCTTTTCTACCATTGTAGCGAGAGCGCGCAGCGATATCAAGCGCCCTGAGTATTATGCGACGCGTCTCAGTTTTAGAAAAAATATTGCGAGCAGTGAAAGCTCCAGTGGACTGCCTGTGCTAAACAAGCCGATGCAACCCTTTATAACCGTTGCAGTGAGAGCGCGCAGCGATAGAAACAGCACTCAGTGTTATGCGACGCGTCTCAGTTTCGGAAAAGTGTATTGCGCGCAGCGTAAGCCCCAGTAGGCTGCCTGTGCAAAACAAGGCGATGCAACCCTATTCTACCGTTGCAGCGATAGCGCAAAGCGATATATAGCACCTCGAGTGTTATGCGACGCGTCTCAGTTTCCGAAAAGTGTTTTGTGAGCAGCGTAAGCCCCAGTAGGCTGCCAGTGCAAAAAATGGCGATGCAACTCTTTTCTAGCGATGCAACGAGAGCGCGCAGCGATATAAAGCGCCCAGAGTTTTATGCGCCACGTCTCAGTTTCCGAACAGTGTATTGCGAGCAGCGTAAGCCTCTGTAGACTGCCTGTGCAAACAAGGCGATGCAACCCTTTTCTACCGTTGTAGCGAGTGCGCGCAGCGATATATAGCGCCCCGAGTGTTATGCGACGCGTGTCAGTTTCCGAAGAGTGTATTGCGAGCACCGTAAGCCCCAGTAGACAGCCTGTGCAAAACATGGCGATGCAACCCTGTTCTACCGTTGTAGCGTGAGCGCGCAGCAATATAAAGCGCCACGAGTATTATGCGACGCGTCTCAGTTTCCGAAAAGTGTATTGCGAGGAGCGTAAGCCCCTGTAGACTGCGTGTGAAACAAGGCAATGCAACTCTTTTCTACCATTGTAGCGAGAGCTCGCAGCGATATAAAGCGCCCCGAGTATTCTGCGACGCGTCTCAGTTTTAGAAAAATCTTTATTGCGAGCAGGGTAAGCCCCAGTGGACTGCCTGTGCTAAACAAACCGATGCAACCCTTTATAACCGCTGCAGTGAGAGCGCGCAGCGATAGAAACAGCCCTCAGGGTTATGTGATTCGTCTCAGTTTCAGAAAAGTGTATGGCGCGCAGCGTAAGCCCCAGTAGGCTGCCTGTGCAAAATAAGGCGATGCAACCCTATTCTACCGTTGCAGCGATAGCGCACAGCGATATAAACCGCCCCGAGTATTATGCGACGCGTCTTAGTTTCCGAAAAGTGTATTGCGAGCAGCGTATGCCCCAGTAAACTGCCTCTGCAAACAAGGAGATGCAACACTTTTCTACCGTTGTAGCGAGAGCGCGCAGTGATATAAAGCGCCCCGAGTTTTATGCGACGCATCTCAGTTTCAGAAAAGCCTTTAATGCGAGCAGCGAAAGCCCCAGTAGACAGCCTGTGCAAAACTAGCCGATGCAACCGTTTTCTACCGTTGCAGCGAGAGCGCGCAGCGATATAAAGCGCCCCGATGTTATGCGACGCGTCTCAGTTTCCGAAAAGTGTATTGCGAGGAGCGTAAGCCCCTGTAGACTGCGTGTGCAAACAAGGCAATGCAACTCTTTTCTACCATTGTAGCGAGAGCGCGCAGCGATATAAAGCGCCCCGAGTATTCTGCGACGCGTCTCAGTTTTAGAAAAATCTTTATTGCGAGCAGTGTAAGCCCCAGTGGACTGCCTGTGCTAAACAAACCGAGGCAACCCGTTATAACCGCTGCAGTGAGAGAGCGCAGCGATAGAAACAGCCCTCAGGGTTATGTGAGTCGTCTCAGTTTCGGAAAAGTGTAGGGCGCGCAGCGTAAGCCCCAGTAGGCTGCCGGTGCAAAATAAGGCGATGCAACCCTATTCTACCGTTGCAGCGATAGCGCACAGCGATATATAGCGCCTCGAGTGTTATGCGACGCGTCTCAGTTTCCGAAAAGTGTATTGCGAGCAGCGTATGCCCCAGTAAACTGCCTGTGCAAACAAGGAGATGCAACACTTTTCTATCGTTGTAGCGAGAGCGCGCAGTGATAAAAAGGGCGCCGGGTGTTGTGCGACGCGTCTCAGTTTCCGAAAAGTGTTTTGCGAGCAGCGTAAGCCCCAGTAGACTGCCAGTGCAAAACATGGAGATGCAACCCTTTCCTAGCGATGCAACGACAGCACGCAGCGATATAAAGCGCCCCGAGTTTTATGCGACGCATCTCATTTCAGAAAAGCCTTTAATGCGAGCAGCGAAAGCCCCAGTAGACAGCCTGTGCAAAACTAGCCGATGCAACCGTTTTCTACCGTTGCAGCGAGAGCGCGCAGCGATATAAAGCGCCCCGATGTTATGCGACGCGTGTCAGTTTCCGAAGAGTGTATTGCGAGGAGCGTAAGCCCCTGTAGACTGCCTGTGCAAACAAGTCAATGCAACTCTTTTATACCATTGTTGCGAGAGCGCGCAGCGATATAAAGCGCCCCGAGTATTATGCGACGCGTCTCAGTTTCAGAAAAATCTTTATTGCGAGCAGTGTAAGCCCCAGTGGACTGCCTGTGCTAAACAAACCGATGCAACCCTTTATAACTGTTGCAGTGAGAGCGCGCAGCGATATAAACAGCCCTCAGTGTTATGCGACGCGTCTCAGTTTCGGAAAAGTGTATTGCGCGCAGCGTAAGCCCCAGTAGGCTGCCTGTGCAAAACAAGGCGATGCAACCATATTCTACCGTTGCAGCGATAGCGCACAGCGATATATAGCGCCTCGAGTGTTATGCGACGCGTCTCAGTTTCCGAAAAGTGTATTGCGAGAAGCGTATATGCCCTAGTAGACGGCCTGTGCAAAACAAGGCGATCCAACCCTGTTCTACCGTTGTAGCGAGAGCGCGCAGCGATATAAAGCGCCCCGAGTATTATGCGACGCGTCTCAGTTACCGAAAAGTGTATTGCGAGCAGGGTAAGCCCCAGTAGACTGCCGGTGCAAAACATGGCGATGCAACCCTTTTCTGCCGTTGCAGCGAGAGCGCGCAGCCAGATAAAGCGCCCCGAGTGTTATGCGACGCGTCTCAGTTTCAGAAAAATCTTTCTTGCGAGCAGCGTAAGCCCCAGTGGACTGTCTGTGCTCAGCAAACCGATGCAACCCTTTTCTACCGTTGCAGCGAGAGCGCGCAGCGATATAAACCGCCCCGAGTATTATGCGACGTGTCTTAGTTTCCGAAAAGTGTATTGCGAGCAGCGTAAGCCCCAGTAAACTGCCTGTGCAAACAAGGAGATGCAACACTTTTCTACCGTTGTAGCGAGAGCGCGCAGTGATAAAAAGGGCGCCGGGTGTTGTTCGACCCGTCGCAGTTTCCGAAAAGTGTTTTGCGAGCAGCGTAAGCCCCAGTACACTGCCAGTGCAAAACATGGCGATGCAACGCTTTTCCAGAGATGCAATGAAAGCGCGCAGCGACATAAAGCGCCCCGAGTTTTATGCGACGCATCTCAGTTTCAGAAAAGTCTTTATTGCGAGCAGCGAAAGCCCCAGTAGACAGCCTGTGCAAAACTAGCCGATGCAATACTGTTCTACCGTTGTAGCGAGAGCGGGCAGGGATATAAAGCGCCACGGGTATTATGCGACGCGTCTCAGTTTCCGAAAAGTGTATTGCGAGGAGCGTAAGCCCCTGTAGACTGCCTGTGCAAACAAGGCAATGCAACTCTTTTCTACCATTGTAGCGTGAGAGCGCAGCAATATAAAGCGCCCTGAGTATTATGCGACGCGTTTCAGTTTTAGAAAAATCTTTATTGCGAGACGTGTAAGCCCCAGTGGACTGCCTGTGCTAAACGAACCGATGCAACCCTTTATAACCGCTGCAGTGAGAGCGCGCAGCGATAGAAACAGCACTCAGTGTTATGCGACGTGTCTCAGTTTCGGAAAAGTGCATTGCGCGCAGCGTAAGCCCCAGTAGGCTGCCTGTGCAAAACAAGGCGATGCAACCCTATTCTAACGTTGCAGCGATAGCGCACAGCGATGTATAGCGCCTCGAGTGTTATGCGACGCGTCTCAGTTTCCGAAAAATGTATTGGGAGAAGCGTTTACGCCCTAGTAGACGGCCTGTGCAAAACAAGGCGATGCAACCCTGTTCTACCGTTGTAGCGAGAGCACGCAGCGATATAAAGCGCCCCGAGTATTATGCGACGCGTCTCAGTTAGCGAAAAGTGCATTGCGAGCAGGGTAAGCCCCACTAGACTGCCTGTGTAAAACATGGCGATGAAACCCTTTTCTACCGTTGTAGCGAGGGCGCGCCGCATTATAAAGCGCCCCGAGTGTTATGCGACGCGTCTCAGTTTCCGAAACGTGCATTGCGAGCTGCGTAAGCCCCAGTAGACTGCCTGTGCTAAACATGGCGATGCAACCCTTTTCTGCCGTTGCAGTGAGAGCGCGCAGCCAGATAAAGCGCCCCGAGTTTTATGCGTCGCGTCTCAGTTTCAGAAAAATCTTTATTGCGAGCAGCGTAAGCCCCAGTGGACTGTCTGTGCTAAACAAACCGATGCGACCCTTTTCTACCGTTGCAGCGAGAGGGCGCAGCGATGTAAAGCGCCGCGAGTGTTATACGACGCGTCTCAGTTTCGGAAAAGTGCATTGCGAGGAGCGTAAGCCCCTGTAGACTGCCTGTGCAAACAAGGCAATGCAACTCTTTTCTACCATTGTAGCGAGAGCGCGCAGCGATATCAAGCGCCCTGAGTATTATGCGACGCGTCTCAGTTTTAGAAAAAATATTGCGAGCAGTGAAAGCTCCAGTGGACTGCCTGTGCTAAACAAGCCGATGCAACCCTTTATAACCGTTGCAGTGAGAGGGCGCAGCGATAGAAACAGCACTCAGTGTTATGCGACGCGTCTCAGTTTCGGAAAAGTGTATTGCGCGCAGCGTAAGCCCCAGTAGGCTGCCTGTGCAAAACAAGGCGATGCAACCCTATTCTACCGTTGCAGCGATAGCGCAAAGCGATATATAGCACCTCGAGTGTTATGCGACGCGTCTCAGTTTCCGAAAAGTGTTTTGTGAGCAGCGTAAGCCCCAGTAGGCTGCCAGTGCAAAAAATGGCGATGCAACTCTTTTCTAGCGATGCAACGAGAGCGCGCAGCGATATAAAGCGCCCAGAGTTTTATGCGCCACGTCTCAGTTTCCGAACAGTGTATTGCGAGCAGCGTAAGCCTCTGTAGACTGCCTGTGCAAACAAGGCGATGCAACCCTTTTCTACCGTTGTAGCGAGTGCGCGCAGCGATATATAGCGCCCCGAGTGTTATGCGACGCGTGTCAGTTTCCGAAGAGTGTATTGCGAGCACCGTAAGCCCCAGTAGACAGCCTGTGCAAAACATGGCGATGCAACCCTGTTCTACCGTTGTAGCGTGAGCGCGCAGCAATATAAAGCGCCACGAGTATTATGCGACGCGTCTCAGTTTCCGAAAAGTGTATTGCGAGGAGCGTAAGCCCCTGTAGACTGCGTGTGAAACAAGGCAATGCAACTCTTTTCTACCATTGTAGCGAGAGCTCGCAGCGATATAAAGCGCCCCGAGTATTCTGCGACGCGTCTCAGTTTTAGAAAAATCTTTATTGCGAGCAGGGTAAGCCCCAGTGGACTGCCTGTGCTAAACAAACCGATGCAACCCTTTATAACCGCTGCAGTGAGAGCGCGCAGCGATAGAAACAGCCCTCAGGGTTATGTGATTCGTCTCAGTTTCAGAAAAGTGTATGGCGCGCAGCGTAAGCCCCAGTAGGCTGCCTGTGCAAAATAAGGCGATGCAACCCTATTCTACCGTTGCAGCGATAGCGCACAGCGATATAAACCGCCCCGAGTATTATGCGACGCGTCTTAGTTTCCGAAAAGTGTATTGCGAGCAGCGTATGCCCCAGTAAACTGCCTCTGCAAACAAGGAGATGCAACACTTTTCTACCGTTGTAGCGAGAGCGCGCAGTGATATAAAGCGCCCCGAGTTTTATGCGACGCATCTCAGTTTCAGAAAAGCCTTTATTGCGAGCAGCGAAAGCCCCAGTAGACAGCCTGTGCAAAACAAGCCGATGCAACCGTTTTCTACCGTTGCAGCGAGAGCGCGCAGCGATATAAAGCGCCCCCAGTGTTATGCGACGCGTGTCAGTTTCCGAAGAGTGTATTGCGAGGAGCGTAAGCCCCTGTAGACTGCCTGTGCATACAAGTCAATGCAACTCTTTTCTACCATTGCTGCGAGAGCGCGCAGCGATATAAAGCGCCGCGAGTATTATGCGACGCGTCTCAGTTTCTGAAAAATCTTTATTGCGAGCTGCGTAAGCCCCAGTAGAATGCCTGTGCTAAACATGGCGATGCAACCCTTTTCTGCCGTTGCAGTGAGAGCGCGCAGCCAGATAAAGCGCCCCGAGTTTTATGCGTCGCGTCTCAGTTTCAGAAAAATCTTTATTGCGAGCAGCGTAAGCCCCAGTGGACTGTCTGTGCTAAACAAACCGATGCGACCCTTTTCTACCGTTGCAGCGAGAGGGCGCAGCGATGTAAAGCGCCGCGAGTGTTATACGACGCGTCTCAGTTTCGGAAAAGTGCATTGCGAGGAGCGTAAGCCCCTGTAGACTGCCTGTGCAAACAAGGCAATGCAACTCTTTTCTACCATTGTAGCGAGAGCGCGCAGCGATATCAAGCGCCCTGAGTATTATGCGAAGCGTCTCAGTTTTAAAAAAAATATTGCGAGCAGTGAAAGCTCCAGTGGACTGCCTGTGCTAAACAAGCCGATGCAACCCTTTATAACCGTTGCAGTGAGAGCGCGCAGCGATAGAAACAGCACTCAGTGTTATGCGACGCATCTCAGTTTCGGAAAAGTGTATTGCGCGCAGCGTAAGCCCCAGTAGGCTGCCTGTGCAAAACAAGGCGATGCAACCCTATTCTACCGTTGCAGCGATAGCGCAAAGCGATATATAGCACCTCGAGTGTTATGCGACGCGTCTCAGTTTCCGAAAAGTGTTTTGTGAGCAGCGTAAGCCCCAGTAGGCTGCCAGTGCAAAAAATGGCGATGCAACTCTTTTCTAGCGATGCAACGAGAGCGCGCAGCGATATAAAGCGCCCAGAGTTTTATGCGCCACGTCTCAGTTTCCGAACAGTGTATTGCGAGCAGCGTAAGCCTCTGTAGACTGCCTGTGCAAACAAGGCGATGCAACCCTTTTCTACCGTTGTAGCGAGTGCGCGCAGCGATATATAGCGCCCCGAGTGTTATGCGACGCGTGTCAGTTTCCGAAGAGTGTATTGCGAGCACCGTAAGCCCCAGTAGACAGCCTGTGCAAAACATGGCGATGCAACCCTGTTCTACCGTTGTAGCGTGAGCGCGCAGCAATATAAAGCGCCACGAGTATTATGCGACGCGTCTCAGTTTCCGAAAAGTGTATTGCGAGGAGCGTAAGCCCCTGTAGACTGCGTGTGAAACAAGGCAATGCAACTCTTTTCTACCATTGTAGCGAGAGCTCGCAGCGATATAAAGCGCCCCGAGTATTCTGCGACGCGTCTCAGTTTTAGAAAAATCTTTATTGCGAGCAGGGTAAGCCCCAGTGGACTGCCTGTGCTAAACAAACCGATGCAACCCTTTATAACCGCTGCAGTGAGAGCGCGCAGCGATAGAAACAGCCCTCAGGGTTATGTGATTCGTCTCAGTTTCGGAAAAGTGTATGGCGCGCAGCGTAAGCCCCAGTAGGCTGCCTGTGCAAAATAAGGCGATGCAACCCTATTCTACCGTTGCAGCGATAGCGCACAGCGATATAAACCGCCCCGAGTATTATGCGACGCGTCTTAGTTTCCGAAAAGTGTATTGCGAGCAGCGTATGCCCCAGTAAACTGCCTCTGCAAACAAGGAGATGCAACACTTTTCTACCGTTGTAGCGAGAGCGCGCAGTGATATAAAGCGCCCCGAGTTTTATGCGACGCATCTCAGTTTCAGAAAAGCCTTTATTGCGAGCAGCGAAAGCCCCAGTAGACAGCCTGTGCAAAACAAGCCGATGCAACCGTTTTCTACCGTTGCAGCGAGAGCGCGCAGCGATATAAAGCGCCCCCAGTGTTATGCGACGCGTGTCAGTTTCCGAAGAGTGTATTGCGAGGAGCGTAAGCCCCTGTAGACTGCCTGTGCAAACAAGTCAATGCAACTCTTTTCTACCATTGCTGCGAGAGCGCGCAGCGATATAAAGCGCCGCGAGTATTATGCGACGCGTCTCAGTTTCTGAAAAATCTTTATTGCGAGCAGTGTAAGCCCCAGTGGACTGCCTGTGCTAAACAAACCGTTGCAACCCTTTATAACTGTTGCAGTGAGAGCGCGCAGCGATATAAACAGCCCTCAGTGTTATGTGACGCGTCTCAGTTTCGGAAAAGTGTATTGCGAGCAGCGTAAGCCCCAGTAGGCTGCCTGTGCAAAACAAGGCGATGCAACCCTTTTCTACCGTGGTAGCGAGTGCGCGCAGCAAAATATAGCGCCCCGAGTGTTATGCGACGCGTGTCAGTTTCCGAAAAGTGTATTGCGAGCAGCGTAAGCCCCAGTAGACAGCCTGTGCAAAACATGGCGATGCAACCCTGTTCTACCGTTGTAGCGAGAGCGCGCAGCGATATAAAGCGCCACGAGTATTATGCGACGCGTGTCAGTTTCTGAAAAGTGTATTGCGAGGAGCGTAAGCCCCTGTAGACTGCCTGTGCAAACAAGGCAATGCAACTCTTTTCTACCATTGTAGCGAGAGCGCGCAGCGATATAAAGCGCCCTGAGTATTACGCAACGCGTCTCAGTTTTAGAAAAATCTTTATTGCGAGCAGTGTAAGCCCCACTGGACTGCCTGTGCTAAACAAACCGATGCAACACTTTGTAACCATTGCAGTGAGAGCGCGCAGCGATAGAAACAGCACTCGGTGTTATGCGACGCGTCTCAGTTTCGGAAAAGTGTATTGCGCGCAGCGTAAGCCCCAGTAGGCTGCCTGTGCAAAACAAGGCGATGCAACCATATTCTACCGTTGCAGCGATAGCGCACAGCGATATATAGCGCCTCGAGTGTTATGCGACGCGTCTCAGTTTCCGAAAAGTGTATTGCGAGAAGCGTATACGCCCTAGTAGACGGCCTGTGCAAAACAAGGCGATCTTACCCTGTTCTACCGTTGTAGCGAGAGCGTGCAGCGATATAAAGCGCCCCGAGTATTATGCGACGCGTCTCAGTTACCGAAAAGTGTATTCCGAGCAGGGTAAGCCCCAGTAGACTGCCGTTGCAAAACATGGCGATGCAACCCTTTTCTGCCGTTGTAGCGAGAGCGCGCAGCCAGATAAAGCGCCCCGAGTGTTATGCACGCGTCTCAGTTTCAGAAAAATCTTTCTTGCGAGCAGCGTAAGCCCCAGTGGACTGTCTGTGCTCAGCAAACCGATGCAACCCTTTTCTACCGTTGCAGCGAGAGCGCGCAGCGATATAAACCGCCCCGAGTATTATGCGACGTGTCTTAGTTTCCGAAAAGTGTATTGCGAGCAGTGTAAGCCCCAGTAAACTGCCTGTGCAAACAAGGAGATGCAACACTTTTCTACCGTTGTAGCGAGAGCGCGCAGTGATAAAAAGGGCGCCGGGTGTTGTTCGACGCGTCTCAGTTTCCGAAAAGTGTTTTGCGAGAAGCGTAAGCCCCAGTAGACTGCCAGTGCAAAACGTGGCGATGCAACCCTTTCCTAGCGATGCAACGACAGCGCGCAACGATATAAAGCGCCCCGAGTTTTATGCGACGCATCTCAGTTTCAGAAAAGTCTTTATTGCGAGAAGCGAAAGCCCCAGTAGACAGCCTGTGCAAAACTAGCCGATGCAACCCTTTTCTACCGTTGCAGCGAGAGCGCGCAGCGATATAAAGCGCCCGAGTGTTATGTGCTGCGTCTCAGTTTCCGAACAGTGTATTGCGAGCACTGTAAGTCCCTGTAGACTGCCTGTGCAAACAAGGCGATGCAACCCTTTTCTACCGTTGTAGCGAGTGCGCGCTGCGATATATAGCGCCCCGAGTGTTTTGCGACGCGTCTCAATTTCCGCAAAGTAAATTGCAAGCCGCGTAAGCCCCAGAAGCCTGCCTGTGCAAAACATGGCGATGCAACCCTGTTCTACCGTTGTAGCGAGAGCGCGTAGCGATATAAAGCGCCACGAGTATTATGCGACGCGTCTCAGTTTCCGAAAAGTGCATTGCGAGGAGCGTAAGCCCCTGTAGACTGCCTGTGCAAACAAGGCAATGCAACTCTTTTCTACCATTGTAGCGAGAGCGCGCAGCGATATAAAGCGCCCCGAGTATTATGCGACGCGTCTCAGTTTTAGAAAAATCTTTATTGCGAGCAGCGTAAGCCCCAGTGGACTGCCTGTGCAAAACAAGGCGATGCAACCCTATTCTACCGTTGCAGCGATAGCGCACAGCGATATATAGCGCATCGAGTGTTATGCGACGCGTCTCAGTTTCCGAAAAGTGTATTGCGAGGGAGCGTATAAGCCCCAGTGGACTGCCTGTGTAAAACAAGGCGATGCAACCCTGTCCTACCGTTGTAGCGAGAGCGCGCAGCGATATAAAGTGCCACGAGTGTTATGCGACGCGTCTCAATTTCCGCAAAGTGTATTGCGAGCAGCATAAGCCCCAGTAGACTGCCTGTGCCAAACATGGCGATGCAACCCTGTTCTACCATTGTAGTGAGAGCGCGCAGTGATATAAAGCGCCCCGAGTATTATGCGATGCGTCTCAGTTTCCGAAAAGTGTATTGCGAGGAGCGTAAGCCCCTGTAGACTGCCTGCGCAAACAAGGCGATGCAACCCTTTTCTACCGTTGTAGCGAGGGCGTGCAGCGTTATATAGCACCCCGAGTGTTATGCGACGCGTCTCAATTTCCTCAAAGTGTTTTGCGAGCAGCGTAAGCCCCAGTAGACTCCCTGCGCAAAACATTGCGATGCAACCCTTTTTCTAGCGATGCAACGACAGCGCGCAGCGATATAAAGCGCCCCGAGTTTTATGCGCCGCGTCTCAGTTTCCGAACAGTGTATTGCGAGAGGCGTAAGCCCCTGTAGACTGCCTGTGCAAAGAAGGCGATGCAACCCTTTTCTGTCGTTGTAGCGACTGCGCGCAGCGATATATAGCGCCCGGAGTGTTATGCGACGCGTCTCAATTTCCGCAAAGTGTATTGCGAGCAGCGTTAGCCCCTGTAGACTGCCTGTGGAAAGAAGGCAATGCAACCCTTTTCTACCGTTGTAGCGAGAGCGCGCCGCAGTATAAAGCGCCACGAGTATTATGCGACGTGTCTCAGTTTCCGAAAAGTGTATTGCGAGGAGCGTAAGCCCATGTAGACTGCCTGTGCAAACAAGGCAATGCAACTCTTTTCTACCATTGTAGCGAGAGCGCGCAGCGATATAAAGCGCCCCGAGTATTATTCGACGCGTCTCAGTTTTAGAAAAATTTTTATTGCGAGCAGTGTAAGCCCAAGTGGACTGCCTGTGCTAAACAAACCGATGCAACCCTTTATAACCGTTGCAGTGAGGGCGCGCAGCGATAGAAACAGCCCTCAGTGTTATGCGACGCGTCTCAGTTTCGGAAAAGTGTATTCCGCGCAGCGTAAGCCCCAGTAGGCTGCCTGTGCAAAACAAGGCGATGCAACCCTATTCTACCGTTGCAGCGATAGCGCACAGCGATATATAGCGCCTCGAGTGTTATGCGACGCGTCTCAGTTTCCGAAAAGTGTATTGGGAGCAGCGTATACGCCCTAGTAGACTGCCTGTGCAAAACAAGGCGATGCAACCCCTTTCTACCGTTGTAGCGAGAGCGCGCAAGGATATAAAGCACCCCGAGTATTATGCGGCGCGTCTCAGTTTCCGAAAAGTGTATTGCGAGGAGCATAAGCCCCTGTAGACTGCCTGTGCAAACAAGTCAATGCAACTCTTTTCTACCATTGTAGCGAGAGCGCACAGCGATATAAAGCGCCCCGAGTATTAGGCGACGGGTCTGAGTTTCAGAAAAAATCTTTATTGCGAGCAGTGTAAGCCCCCGTGGACTGCCTGTGCTAAACAAACCGATGCAACCCTTTATAACCGTAGCAGTGAGAGCGCGCAGCGATATAAACAGCCCTCAGTGTTATGCGACGCGTCTCGGTTTCGGAAAAGTGTATTGCGAGCAGCGTAAGCCCCAGTACGCAGCCTGTGCAAAACAAGGCGATGCAACCCTATTCTACCGTTGCAGCGATAGCGCACAGCGATATATAGCGCCTCGAGTGTTATGCGACGCGTCTCAGTTTCCGAAAAGTGTATTGCGAGCAGCGTATACGCCCTAGTAGACTGCCTGTGCAAAACAAGGCGATGCAACCCCGTTCTACCGTTGTAGCGAGAGCGCGCAGCGATATAAAGCGCCCCGAGTATTATGCGACGCGTCTCAGTTTCCGAAAAGTGCATTGCGAGCAGCGTATAAGCCCCAGTAGACTGCCTGTGCAAAAGAAGGCGATGCAACCCTGTGCTACCGTTGTACCGAGAGTGCGCAGCGATATAAAGCGTCCCGAGTATTATTCGACGCGCCTCAGTTTCGGAAACGTGTATTGCGAGCAGCGTATACGCCCCAGTAGACTGCCTGTGCAAAACAAGGTGATGCAACCCTTTTCTACCGTTGTAGCGAGAGCGCCCAGCTATATAAACCGCCCCGAGTATTATGCGACGCGTCTTGGTTTCCGAAAAGTGTATTGCGAGCAGCGTAAGCCCCAGTAAACTGCCTGTGCAAACAAGGAGATGCAACAATTTTATACCGTTGCAGCGAGAGCGCGCAGCGATGTAAAGCGCCGAGAGTGTTATACGACGAGTCTCAGTTTTGGAAAAGTGTATTACGAGCAGCGTAAGCCTCAGTAGACTGCCTGTGCAAAACAAGGCGATACAACCCTTTTCTACCGTTGTAGCGAGAGCGCGCAGTGATATAAAGCGCCCCGAGTGTTATGCGACGCGTGTCAGTTTCCGAAAAGTGTATTGCGAGGAGCGTAGGCCCCTGTAGACTGCCTGTGGAAAACATGGCGATGCAACCCTGTTCTACCGTTGTAGCGATAACGAGCAGCGATATAAAGCGCCACGAGTATTATGCGACGCGTCTTAGTTTCCGAAAAGTGTATTGCGAGCAGCGTAAGCCCCAGTAAACTGCCTGTGCAAACAAGGAGATGCAACCCTTTTCTACCGTTGTAGTGAGAGCGCGCCGCAGTATAAAGCGCCCCGAGTGTTATTCGACGCGTCTCAGTTTCCGAAAAGTGCATCGCGAGCTGCGTAAGCCCCAGTAGACTGCCTGTGCAAAACATGGCGATGCAACCCTTTTCTGCCGTTGCAGCGAGAGCACGCAGGCAGATAAAGCACCTCGAGTGTTATGCGACGCGTCTCAGTTTCCGAAAAGTGTATTGCGAGAAGCGTATACGCCCTAGTAGACTGCCTGTGCAAAACAAGGCGATGCAACCCTTTTCTACCGTTGCAGCGAGAGCGCGCAGCGATGTAAAGCGCCGAGAGTGTTATACGACGCGTCTCTGTTTTGGAAAAGTGTATTACGAGCAGCGTAAGCCTCAGTAGACTGCCTGTGCAAAACAAGGCGATACAACCCTTTTCTACCGTTGTAGCGAGAGCGCGCAGTGATATAAAGCGCCCCGAGTGTTATGCAACGCGTGTCAGTTTCCGAAAAGTGTATTCCGAGGAGCGTAGGCCCCTGTAGACTGCCTGTGGAAAACATGGCGATGCAACCCTGTTCTACCGTTGTAGCGATAGCGCGCAGCGATATAAAGCGCCACGAGTATTATGCGACGCGTCTCAGTTTCCGAAAAGTGTATTGCGAGGAGCGTAAGCCCCTGTAGACTGCCTGTGCAAACAAGGCAATGCAACCCTGTTATACCGTTGTAGCGTGAGCGCGCAGCAATATAAAGCGCCACGAGTATTATGCGACGCGTCTCAGTTTCCGAAAAGTGTATTGCGAGGAGCGTAAGCCCCTGTAGACTGCGTGTGAAACAAGGCAATGCAACTCTTTTCTACCATTGTAGCGAGAGCTCGCAGCGATATAAAGCGCCCCGAGTATTCTGCGACGCGTCTCAGTTTTAGAAAAATCTTTATTGCGAGCAGGGTAAGCCCCAGTGGACTGCCTGTGCTAAACAAACCGATGCAACCCTTTATAACCGCTGCAGTGAGAGCGCGCAGCGATAGAAACAGCCCTCAGGGTTATGTGACTCGTCTCAGTTTCGGAAAAGTGTATGGCGCGCAGCGTAAGCCCCAGTAGGCTGCCTGTGCAAAATAAGGCGATGCAACCCTATTCTGCCGTTGCAGCGATAGCGCACAGCGATATATAGCGCCTCGAGTGTTATGCGACGCATCTCAGTTTCCGAAAAGTGTATTGCGAGAAGCGTATACGCCCTAGTAGACGGCCTGTGCAAAACAAGGCGATGCAACCCTGTTCTACCGTTGTAGTGAGAGCGCCCAGCGATATAAACCGCCCCGAGTATTATGCGACGCGTCTTAGTTTCCGAAAAGTGTATTGCGAGCAGCGTATGCCCCAGTAAACTGCCTGTGCAAACAAGGAGATGCAACACTTTTCTACAGTTGTAGCGAGAGCGCGCAGTGATAAAAAGGGCGCCGGGTGTTGTGCGACGCGTCTCAGTTTCCGAAAAGTGTTTTGCGAGCAGCGTAAGCCCCAGAAGACTGCCAGTGCAAAACATGGAGATGCAACCCTTTCCTAGCGATGCAACGACAGCGCGCAGCGATATAAAGCGCCCCGAGTTTTATGCGACGCATCTCAGTTTCAGAAAAGCCTTTATTGCGAGCAGCGAAAGCCCCAGTAGACAGCCTGTGCAAAACAAGCCGATGCAACCGTTTTCTACCGTTGCAGCGAGAGCGCGCAGCGATATAAAGCGCCCCGAGTGTTATGCGACGCGTGTCAGTTTCCGAAGAGTGTATTGCGAGGAGCGTAAGCCCCTGTAGACTGCCTGTGCAAACAAGTCAATGCAACTCTTTTCTACCATTGCTGCGAGAGCGCGCAGCGATATAAAGCGCCCCGAGTATTATGCGACGCGTCTCAGTTTCTGAAAAATCTTTATTGCGAGCAGTGTAAGCCCCAGTGGACTGCCTGTGCTAAACTAACCGTTGCAACCCTTTATAACTGTTGCAGTGAGAGCGCGCAGCGATATAAACAGCCCTCAGTGTTATGTGACGCGTCTCAGTTTCGGAAAAGTGTATTGCGAGCAGCGTAAGCCCCAGTAGGCTGCCTGTGCAAAACAAGGCGATGCAACCCTTTTCTACCGTGGTAGCGAGTGCGCGCAGCAAAATATAGCGCCCCGAGTGTTATGCGACGCGTGTCAGTTTCCGAAAAGTGTATTGCGAGCAGCGTAAGCCCCAGTAGACAGCCTGTGCAAAACATGGCGATGCAACCCTGTTCTACCGTTGTAGCGAGAGCGCGCAGCGATATAAAGCGCCACGAGTATTATGCGACGCGTGTCAGTTTCTGAAAAGTGTATTGCGAGGAGCGTAAGCCCCTGTAGACTGCCTGTGCAAACAAGGCAATGCAACTCTTTTCTACCATTGTAGCGAGAGCGCGCAGCGATATAAAGCGCCCTGAGTATTACGCAACGCGTCTCAGTTTTAGAAAAATCTTTATTGCGAGCAGTGTAAGCCCCACTGGACTGCCTGTGTTAACAAACCGATGCAACACTTTGTAACCATTGCAGTGAGAGCGCGCAGCGATAGAAACAGCACTCGGTGTTATGCGACGCGTCTCAGTTTCGGAAAAGTGTATTGCGCGCAGCGTAAGCCCCAGTAGGCTGCCTGTGCAAAACAAGGTGATGCAACCATATTCTACCGTTGCAGCGATAGCGCACAGCGATATATAGCGCCTCGAGTGTTATGCGACGCGTCTCAGTTTCCGAAAAGTGTATTGCGAGAAGCGTATACGCCCTAGTAGACGGCCTGGGCAAAACAAAGCGATCTTACCCTGTTCTACCGTTGTAGCGAGAGCGTGCAGCGATATAAAGCGCCCTGAGTATTATGCGACGCGTCTCAGTTACCGAAAAGTGTATTCCGAGCAGGGTAAGCCCCAGTAGACTGCCGGTGCAAAACATGGCGATGCAACCCTTTTCTGCCGTTGCAGCGAGAGCGCGCAGCCAGATAAAGCGCCCCGAGTGTTATGCACGCGTCTCAGTTTCAGAAAAATCTTTCTTGCGAGCAGCGTAAGCCCCAGTGGACTGTCTGTGCTCAGCAAACCGATGCAACCCTTTTCTACCGTTGCAGCGAGAGCGCGCAGCGATATAAACCGCCCCGAGTATTATGCGACGTGTCTTAGTTTCCGAAAAGTGTATTGCGAGCAGCGTAAGCCCCAGTAAACTGCCTGTGCAAACAAGGAGATGCAACACTTTTCTACCGTTGTAGCGAGAGCGCGCAGTGATAAAAAGGGCGCCGGGTGTTGTTCGACGCGTCTCAGTTTCCGAAAAGTGTTTTGCGAGCAGCGTAAGCCCCAGTAGACTGCCAGTGCAAAACGTGGCGATGCAACCCTTTCCTAGCGATGCAACGACAGCGCGCAACGATATAAAGCGCCCCGAGTTTTATGCGACGCATCTCAGTTTCAGAAAAGTCTTTATTGCGAGAAGCGAAAGCCCCAGTAGACAGCCTCTGCAAAACTAGCCGATGCAACCCTTTTCTACCGTTGCAGCGAGAGCGCGCAGCGATATAAAGCGCCCGAGTGTTATGCGCCGCGTCTCAGTTTCCGAACAGTGTATTGCGAGCACTGTAAGCCCCTGTAGACTGCCTGTGCAAACAAGGCGATGCAACCCTTTTCTACCGTTGTAGCGAGTGCGCGCTGCGATATATAGCGCCCAGAGTGTTTTGCGACGCGTCTCAATTTCCGCAAAGTAAATTGCAAGCCGCGTAAGCCCCAGTAGCCTGCTTGTGCAAAACATGGCGATGCAACCCTGTTCTACCGTTGTAGCGAGAGCGCGTAGCGATATAAAGCGCCACGAGTATTATGCGACGCGTCTCAGTTTCCGAAAAGTGTATTGCGATGAGCGTAAGCCCCTGTAGACTGCCTGTGCAAACAAGGCAATGCAACTCTTTTCTACCATTGTAGCGAGAGCGCGCAGCGATATAAAGCGCCCCGAGTATTATGCGACGCGTCTCACTTTTAGAAAAATCTTTATTGCGAGCAGCGTAAGCCCCAGTGGACTGCCTGTACAAAACAAGGCGATGCAACCCTATTCTACCGTTGCAGCGATAGCGCACAGCGATATATAGCGCATCGAGTGTTATGCGACGCGTCTCAGTTTCCGAAAAGTGTATTGCAAGGGAGCGTATAAGCCCCAGTGGACTGCCTGTGTAAAACAAGGCGATGCAACCCTGTCCTACCGTTGTAGCGAGAGCGCGCAGCGATATAAAGCGCCCCGAGTATTATGCGACGCGTCTCAGTTTGCGAAAAGTGTATTGCGAGGAGCGTAAGCCCCTGTAGACTGCCTATGCAAACAAGGCAATGCAACTCTTTTCTACCATTGTAGCGAGAGCGCTCAGCGATATAAAGTGCCCCGAGTGTTATGCGACGCGTCTCAATTTCCGCAAAGTGTATTGCGAGCAGCGTAAGCCGCAGTAGACTGCCTGTGCCAAACATGGCGATGCAACCCTGTTCTACCATTGTAGTGAGAGCGCGCAGTGATATAATGCGCCCCGAGTATTATGCGACGCGTCTCAGTTTCCGAGAAGTGTATTGCGAGGAGCGTAAGCCCCTGTAGACTGCCTGCGCAAACAAGGCGATGCAACCCTTTTCTACCGTTGTAGCGAGGGCGTGCAGCGTTATATAGCACCCGAGTGTTATGCGACGCGTCTCAATTTCCTCAAAGTGTTTTGCGAGCAGCGTAAGCCCCAGTAGACTCCCTGCGCAAAACATTGCGATGCAACCCTTTTCTAGCGATGCAACGACAGCGCGCAGCGATATAAAGCGCCCCGAGTTTTATGCGCCGCGTCTCAGTTTCCGAACAGTGTATTGCGAGAGGCGTAAGCCCCTGTAGACTGCCTGTGCAAAGAAGGCGATGCAACCCTTTTCTGTCGTTGTAGCGACTGCGCGCAGCGATATATAGCGCCCGGAGTGTTATGCGACGCGTCTCAATTTCCGCAAAGTGTATTGCGAGCAGCGTTAGCCCCTGTAGACTGCCTGTGGAAAGAAGGCAATGCAACCCTTTTCTACCGTTGTAGCGAGAGCGCGCCGCAGTATAAAGCGCCACGAGTATTATGCGACGTGTCTCAGTTTCCGAAAAGTGTATTGCGAGGAACGTAAGCCCATGTAGACTGCCTCTGCAAACAAGGCAATGCAACTCTTTTCTACCATTGTAGCGAGAGCGCGCAGCGATATAAAGCGCCCCGAGTATTATTCGACGCGTCTCAGTTTTAGAAAAATTTTTATTGCGAGCAGTGTAAGCCCCAGTGGACTGCCTGTGCTAAACAAACCGATGCAACCCTTTA
This sequence comes from Dermacentor variabilis, assembly GCF_050947875.1. Classification (NCBI taxonomy): domain Eukaryota; kingdom Metazoa; phylum Arthropoda; class Arachnida; order Ixodida; family Ixodidae; genus Dermacentor; species Dermacentor variabilis. The sequence continues at coordinate 6,411 of NW_027460411.1, read as the reverse complement.
TAACCGTTGCAGTGAGGGCGCGCAGCGATAGAAACAGCCCTCAGTGTTATGCGACGCCTCTCAGTTTCGGAAAAGTGTATTCCGCGCAGCGTAAGCCCCAGTAGGCTGCCTGTGCAAAACAAGGCGATGCAACCCTATTCTACCGTTGCAGCGATAGCGCACAGCGATATATAGCGCCTCGAGTGTTATGCGACGCGTCTCAGTTTCCGAAAAGTGTATTGGGAGCAGCGTATACGCCCTAGTAGACTGCCTGTGCAAAACAAGGCGATGCAACCCCGTTCTACCGTTGTAGCGAGAGCGCGCAAGGATATAAAGCACCCCGAGTATTATGCGGCGCATCTCAGTTTCCGTAAGGTGTATTGCGAGGAGCATAAGCCCCTGTAGACTGCCTGTGCAAACAAGTCAATGCAACTCTTTTCTACCATTGTAGCGAGAGCGCACAGCGATATAAAGCGCCCCGAGTATTAGGCGACGGGTCTGAGTTTCAGAAAAAATCTTTATTGCGAGCAGTGTAAGCCCCCGTGGACTGCCTGTGCTAAACAAACCGATGCAACCCTTTATAACCGTAGCAGTAAGAGCGCGCAGCGATATAAACAGCCCTCAGTGTTATGCGACGCGTCTCAGTTTCGGAAAAGTGTATTGCGAGCAGCGTAAGCCCCAGTACGCTGCTTGTGCAAAACAAGGCGATGCAACCCTATTCTACCGTTGCAGCGATAGCGCACAGCGATATATAGCGCCTCGAGTGTTATGCGACGCGTCTCAGTTTCCGAAAAGTGTATTGCGAGCAGCGTATACGCCCTAGTAGACTGCCTGTGCAAAACAAGGCGATGCAGCCCCGTTCTACCGTTGTAGCGAGAGCGCGCAGTGATATAAAGCGCCCCGAGTATTATGCGACGCGTCTCAGTTTCCGAAAAGTGCATTGCGAGCAGCGTATAAGCCCCAGTAGACTGCCTGTGCAAAAGAAGGCGATGCAACCCTGTGCTACCGTTGTACCGAGAGTTCGCAGCGATATAAAGCGTCCCGAGTATTATTCGACGCGCCTCAGTTTCGGAAACGTGTATTGCGAGCAGCGTATACGCCCCAGTAGACTGCCTGTGCAAAACAAGGCGATGCAACCCTTTTCTACCGTTGTAGCGAGAGCGCCCAGCTATATAAACCGCCCCGAGTATTATGCGACGCGTCTTGGTTTCCGAAAAGTGTATTGCGAGCAGCGTAAGCCCCAGTAAACTGCCTGTGCAAACAAGGAGATGTAACACTTTTATACCGTTGCAGCGAGAGCGCGCAGCGATGTAAAGCGCCGAGAGTGTTATACGACGAGTCTCAGTTTTGGAAAAGTGTATTACGAGCAGCGTAAGCCTCAGTAGACTGCCTGTGCAAAACAAGGCGATACAACCCTTTTCTACCGTTGTAGCGAGAGCGCGCAGTGATATAAAGCGCCCCGAGTGTTATGCGACGCGTGTCAGTTTCCGAAAAGTGTATTGCGAGGAGCGTAGGCCCCTGTAGACTGCCTGTGGAAAACATGGCGATGCAACCCTGTTCTACCGTTGTAGCGATAGCGCGCAGCGATATAAAGCGCCACGAGTATTATGCGACGCGTCTTAGTTTCCGAAAAGTGTATTGCGAGCAGCGTAAGCCCCAGTAAACTGCCTGTGCAAACAAGGAGATGCAACACTTTTATACCGTTGCAGCGAGAGCGCGCAGCGATGTAAAGCGCCGAGAGTGTTATACGACGCGTCTCAGTTTTGGAAAAGTGTATTACGAGCAGCGTAAGCCCCAGTAGACTGCCTGTGCAAAACAAGGCGATACAACCCTTTTCTACCGTTGTAGCGAGAGCGCGCAGTGATATAAAGCGCCCCGAGTGTTATGCGACGCGTGTCAGTTTCCGAAAAGTGTATTGCGAGGAGCGTAGGCCCCTGTAGACTGCCTGTGGAAAACATGGCGATGCAACCATTTTCTACCGTTGCAGCGGGAGCGCGCAGCGATATAAAGAGCCCCAAGTGTTATGCGACGCGTCTCAATTTCCGCAAAGTGTATTGCGAGCAGCGTAAGCCCCAGTAGACTGCCTGTGCAAAACATGGCGATGCAACCCTTTTCTACCGTTGTAGTGAGAGCGCGCCGCAGTATAAAGGGCCCCGAGTGTTATTCGACGCGTCTCAGTTTCCGAAAAGTGCATCGCGAGCTGCGTAAGCCCCAGTAGACTGCCTGTGCAAAACATGGCGATGCAACCCTTTTCTGCCGTTGCAGCGAGAGCGCGATGCAGATAAAGCACCTCGGGTGTTATGCGACGCGTCTCAGTTTCCGAAAAGTGTATTGCGAGAAGCGTATACGCCCTAGTAGACTGCCTGTGCAAAACAAGGCGATGCAACCCTTTTCTACCGTTGCAGCGAGAGCGCGCAGCGATGTAAAGCGCCGAGAGTGTTATACGACGCGTCTCAGTTTTGGAAAAGTGTATTACGAGCAGCGTAAGCCTCAGTAGACTGCCTGTGCAAAACAAGGCGATACAACCCTTTTCTACCATTGTAGCGAGAGCGCGCAGTGATATAAAGCGCCCCGAGTGTTATGCGACGCGTGTCAGTTTCCGAAAAGTGTATTGCCAGGAGCGTAGGCCCCTGTAGACTGCCTGTGGAAAACATGGCGATGCAACCCTGTTTTACCGTTGTAGCGATAGCGCGCAGCGATATAAAGCGCCACGAGTATTATGCGACGCATCTCAGTTTCCGAAAAGTGTATTGCGAGGAGCGTAAGCCCCTGTAGACTGCCTGTGCAAACAAGGCAATGCAACTCTTTTTTACCATTGTAGCGAGAGCGCGCAGCGATATAAAGCGCCACGAGTATTATGCGACGTGTCTCCGTTTTACAAAAATCTTTATTGCGAGCAGTGTAAGCCGCAGTGGACTGCCTGTGATAAACAAACCGATGCAACCCTTTATAACCGTTGCAGTGAGAGCGCGCAGCGATAGAAACAGCCCTCTGTGTTATGCGACGCGTCTCAGTTTCGGAAAAGTGTGTTGCGCGTAGCGTAAGCTCCAGTAGGCTGCCTGTGCAAAACAAGGCGATGCAACCCTATTCTACCGTTGTAGCGAGAGCGCGAAGCCATACAAAGCGCCCTGAGTAATATGCGACGGGTCTCAGTTACCGAGAAGTGTATTGCGAGCAGGGTAAGCCCCATTACACTGCCTGTGTAAAACGTGGCGATGCAACCCTTTTCTACCGTTGTAGCGAGAGCGCGCCGCATTATAAAGCGCCCCTAGTGTTATGCGACGCGTCTCAGTTTCCGAAAAGTGCATTGCGAGCTGCGTAAGCCCCAGTAGACTGCCTGTGCAAAACATGGTGACGCAACCCTTTTCTGCCATTGCAGCGAGAGCGCGCAGCCAGATAAAGCGCCCCGAGTGTTATGCGACGCGTCTCAGTTTCAAAAAAATCTTTATTGCGAGCAGCGTAAGCCCCAGTGGACTGTCTGTGCTAAAGAAACCGATGCAACCCTTTTCTACCGTTGCAGCGAGAGCGCGCAGCGATGTAAAGCGCTGCGAGTGTTATACGACGCGTCTCAGTTTCGGAAATGTGTATTGCGAGCAGCGTAAGCCCCAGTAGACTGCCTGCGCAAAACAAGGCGATACAACCCTTTGCTACCGTTCCAGCGGAGAGCGCACAGCGATATATAGCGCCTCGAGTATTATGCGACGCGTCTCAGTTTCGGAAATGTGTATTGCGAGCAGCGTAAGCCCCAGTAGGCTGCCTGTGCAAAATAAGGCGACACAACCCTATTCTACCGTTGCAGCGAGAGCGCGCCGCATTATAGAGCGCCCCGAGAGTTATGCGACGCGTCTCAGTTTCCGAAAAGTGCATTGCGAGCTGCGTAAGCCCCTGTAGACTGCCTGTGCGAAACAAGGCGATGCAACCCTGTTCTACCGTTGTAGCGAGAGCACGCAGCGATATAATGCGCCCCGAGTATTATGCGACGCGTCTCAGTTTCCGAAAAGTGTATTGCGAGGAGCGTAAGCACCTGTAGACCGCCTGTGCAAACAAGGCAATGCAACTCTTTTCTACCATTGTAGCGAGAGCGCGCAGCGATATAAACCACCCCGAGTATTATGCGACGCGTCTTAGTTTACGAAAAGCCTATTGCGAGCAGCGTAAGCCCCAGTAAACTGCCTGTGCAAACAAGGAGATGCAACACTTTTCTACCGTTGTAGCGAGAGCGCGCAGTGATAAAAAGGGCGCCGGGTGTTATGCGACGCGTCTCAGTTTCCGAAAAGTGTTTTGCGAGCAGCGTAAGCCCCAGTAGACCGCCAGTGCAACACATGGCGATGCAGCCCTTTTCTAGCGATGCAATGACAGCGCGCAGCGATATAAAGCGCCCCGAGTTTTTTGCGACGCATCTCAGTTTCAGAAAAGTCTTTATTGCGAGAAGCGAAAGCCCCAGTAGACAGCCTGTGCAAAACTAGCCGATGCAACCCTTTTCTACCGTTGCAGCGAGAGCGCGCAGCGATATAAAGCGCCCCGAGTGTTATGCGCCGCGTCTCAGTTTCCGAACTGTGTATTGCGAGCAGCGTAAGCCCTTGTAGACTGCCTGTGCAAACAAGACGATGCAACCCTTTTCTACCGTTGTAGCGAGTGCGCGCAGCGATATATAGCGCCCCGAGTGTTATGCGACGCGTGTCAGTTTCCGAAAAGTGTATTGCGAGCAGCGTAAACCCGAGTAGACAGCCTGTGCAAAACCTGGCGGTGCAACCCAGTTGTACCGTTGTAGCGAGAGCGCGCAGCGATATAAAGCGCCACGAGTATTATACGACGCGTCTCAGATTCCGAAAAGTGTATTGCGAGGAGCGTAAGCCCGTGTAGACTGCCTGTGCAAACAAGGCAATGCAACTCTTTTCTACCATTGTAGCGAGTGCGCGCAGCGATATAGAGCGCCCCGAGTATTATGCGACGCGTCTCAGTTTTAGAAAAGTATTTATTGCGAGCAGTGTAAGCCGCAGTGGACTTCCTGTGCTAAACAAACCGATGCAACCCTTTATAACCGCTTCAGTTAGAGCGCGCAGCGATAAAAACAGCCCTCAGTGTTATGCGACGCGTCTCAGTTTCGGAAAAGTGTATTGCGCGCAGCGTAAGCCCCAGTAGGCTGCCTGTGCAAAATAAGGCGATGCAACCCTATTCTGCCGTTGCAGCGATAGCGCACAGCGATATATAGCGCCTCGAGTGTTATGCGACGCGTCTCAGTTTCCAAAAAGTGTATTGCGAGAAGCGTATACGCCCTAGTAGACGGCCTATGCAAAACAAGGCGATGCAACCCTGTTCTACCGTTGTAGCGAGAGCACGCAGCGATATAAAGCGCCCCGAGTATTATGCGACGCGACTCAGTTACCGAAAAGTGTATTGCGAGCAGGGTAAGCCCCACTAGACTGCCTGTGTAAAACATGGCGATGCAAACCTTTTCTACCGTTGTAGCGAGAGCGCGCCGCATTATAAAGCGCCCCGAGTGTTATGCGACGCGTCTCAGTTTCCGAAACCTGCATTGCGAGCTGCGTAAGCCCTAGTAGACTGCCTGTGCTAAACATGGCGATGGAACCCTTTTCTGCCGTTGCAGTGAGAGCGCGCAGCCAGATAAAGCGCCCCGTGTGTTATGCGTCGCGTCTCACTTTCAGAAAAATCTTTATTGCGAGCAGCGTAAGCCCCAGTGGACTGTCTGTTCTAAACAAACCGATGCGACCCTTTTCTACCGTTGCAGCGAGAGCGCGCAGCAATGTAAAGCGCCTCGGGTGTTATGCGACTCGTCTCAGTTTCCGAAAAGTGTATTGCGAGCAGCGTATAAGCCCCAGTAGACTGCCTGTGCAAAACAAGGCGATGCAACCCTGTTCTACCGTTGTAGCGAGAGCGCGCAGCGATATAAAGCGCCCCGAGTATTATGCGACGCGTCTCAGTTTCCGAAAAGTGTATTGCGAGGAGCGTGAGCCCCTGTAGACTGCCTGTGCAAACAAGGCAATGCAACTCTTTTCTACCATTGTAGCGAGAGCGCGCAGCGATATAAACCGCCCCGAGTATTATGCGACGCGTCTTAGTTTCCGAAAAGTGTATTGCGAGCAGCGTAAGCCCCAGTAAACTGCCTGTGCAAACAAGGAGATGCAACACTTTTCTACCGTTGTAGCGAGAGCGCGCAGTGATAAAAAGGGCGCCGGGTGTTATGCGACGCGTCTGAGTTTCCGAAAAGTGTTTTGCGAGCAGCGTAAGCCCCAGTAGACTGCCAGTGCAAAACATGGCGATGGAACCCTTTTCTACCGTTGCAGCGAGAGCGCGCAGCGATATAAAGCGCCCCGAGTGTTATGCGACGCGTGTCAGTTTCCGAAGAGTGTATTGCGAGGAGCGTAAGCCCCTGTAGACTGCCTGTGCAAACAAGTCAATGCAACTCTTTTC